>NC_134879.1:33657960-33677960 GCF_041734735.1 Babylonia areolata
GAGAGAGAGAAAAAAGAAAAAAGAAAATGAGAGACCAAAACAACAAAATCATAAAAATAACAAGAGAGGCAAGGCCTTCAAGACTCACTTGTGATAAATTACGTCCCCTAGCATTAATTACAGAGTAGTTTCCATTCTTTACTATCTGCACCAAAACGTTTGCAAAATAAATACAAATTCCATGCTTAGCAAAAGAAGTTCTGTTTGAACAAAAAATGATAACAATGACTCCTCTAGTTGTTGTGTCAGAATAAGAGGTCAAAGTGCCAAGTTTTGAGAATACAAAAAATATAAATATAACAGTAAATGCAGTTTGCATATAATTAGGCTTCTTTTTAAAAAAAAATTTTGTGCCCATCCCAGAGGTGCAATATTGTTTTAAACAAGATGACTGGAAAGAACTGAATTGTTCCTATTTTTATGCCAAATTTGGTGTCAACTGACAAAGTATTTGCAGAGAAAATGTCAATGTTAAAGTTTACCCCCCCCCACCCCCCACCCCCCACCCCACACACAGACAACCGAACACCGGGTTAAAACAAGACTCGCTTTGTTTACACAAGTGAGTCAAAAATGATTTAAAAAAAAAAAAAAAAAAAGGAAAGAAAAGCAGCTTTCATGCATGCAGAAATAAAAAAACAACTTCGCGTGGGAAAAAAAGACGATTTGACCGAGGGGGAGGGAGGAAGGGTATGGCCCTCGATTGACCGGCCGACCACTGGCTAGCTGAAGGTCAGTACAGCCCAGCACACCTGGAAACGGGGTGGCTGAGGGGACAGAGGACAGTGGTCAACTGACCGTTAGAATTAATATGACGGGGTTGAAAAGGGGTGGGGTGGGGATTGTTTTACTGAGACCGGGGCTGAGATAAAAAAAAAAGAAAAAAAAGAAGGAAAAACAGAAAAGTTTCAGCAAAAAGGGAAGGGGAGGTAAGGAAATTGAATTGTTCGTCACCCGCACCACCCTCTGTCTCTCTCCACCCACCCCCCAACTGCCTCTTCTGCATCAAGCGAGCATTCAATGCATTTCTGTTGCCATGAAATGATTTTAAAAAAATCAAATTATAATATTTTCAAACCAACAAGATAAGATAAATTCGTTATCAGCTTTCTTAAGATACTGCTGCATTTAAAGGGATAAAGGAGAGATGAATAAATCACTTCCAGTCCCTCCTCCCCCTGCCCCTCCCCCTAAGAGAGAGAGACGCCCGCCAATACTAAAGCTAGCAATACAGCAGTACTGTGTCTGTATTATCTAGGCATGTAGAATGCCTTCAGAGGCCAGAAAGCCTAACACACACACACACACACACACACACACACAGACTGACCGGACTAGTGCTGTGGTGGAGGCGAAGTCCATCCATCCAGCCCACAAGCAAATCCCCCGTGGTTTATCTCTGTCTCGGTGAACGCCCTCTGCCCCTCCCCCTTCCCTCCCGTCCTCCAACCAGCCCCACCAAACGTTTGTCCTGTTGGTCGCTTCGGGAGGGGTGAAGGTGGTGATGGACGGCGGATTGGAAGAAGGTGGAGGGTAGGGTGGGGGAGGGGGGTTAGGGAGGGTTGAAGGTAGTGTGTGTGTGTGTGTGTGTACGAAGGTGAGGAGGTGGGGGGGGGGGGGGGGTGAATGAAGGGAGAGTGGCAGGAAGGGGGAAGGAGAGGTAGAAGTCGAGAGTGTTACCCCCCTCGCCCTCCCAAAAAAGGGGGGTGAGGGTGGGAGGGGGTTTGGGGCAGGAGGGCGGAGGGTGAAAGGGGTGTTAAAAAAAATAAGGAGTTGGTGGGGCCAGGACTGTGGTCAGACAGTTATCCCAGCCCTCTCGATCGAAGAAGCTGTTTGCCAGTGAGTCAGTTCCCAAACTGCTGTACCGCACTGAGCTGTACGAACGAACACGAGTAGTTTGTGCGTATAGTGCGGAGACATTCCATGGGGTGGGGTGGGGGAGAGAGAAATCAGCTGCACTCGTGGACACAAGGGTTACTCCTCCTTCCCTGCCGGGATAGAGATACAACTGACCTCAGCCAAAAGTTCGGACGGCGGTCAGATACGTGTTGTTAGCCACTGAGAAGTGGTTTGCTGACCCGCACGACACGTAGGTGAGAGCTCATGACAACACAACTCGTTGGTCGTGAAGGCCAAGCAGAGCGATGGTACCAGTCGTTACGAGTTTGAACCACCACCGAGAGCAATGACATTTGAAGCAATTTAGGTCTTAAACTGTAACAAGTACAGCACAGCCAGTCGTGGGCTAAACGCCCAGCCAGTGTGTGAGTGCCATACCTTTGGTCAAAGACTTCTTAAAAACTCTGTCATACCTTTGGTCAAAGAGTTGCTGGTGTAAAGACTGTAGGTGAAGTTGGATGTGAATGTCCAGCCCGCACACTGACGTCGAAGTGTAGAATCGCTGCATGTCTGTGAGATACGTCCTAACTAGTATGACCGTTGGCGCTGTGAGGTATTCGCTGGATCGTCGGAAAAGTAAGTAACTGCGCGCGTGCTTCTCTCAGTGAAAGCGATTTTCTTATCTGTCTTGTTGTCTTGACAGTCTAGTCCTTCCAGCAAAATATCTTGTCGGGCGTATTTATTATAATCTCACTGTTTTCTATCTGTCTGTCTCTCTACCCTCTCTATTTCTCCATGAGTGCGGTGTGTGTGTGTGTGTGTGTGTGTGTGTGTGTGTGTGTGTGTGTGTGTGTGCGTGTGTAATAATAATATGGGGTTAATTAAATCAAATAAATGAATTATAAAATTACAAGATTGAGCAAGTACAACTCACTCAGCACCATACCATAGTTGCAAGCAGACACAAAATTTCCAAACTGGTGTTAATCTGGAATGTACTTTCAGTGTCAAGACAGGATTATTGTTAGATTATATATATATATATATATATATATATATAGAGAGAGAGAGAGAGAGAGAGAGAGAGAGAGAAAATGTATGCATGTATCCATGTAGCCTGGTGTAACAGCTAATTCACCGACGCGGACTTTTATCTTACAATATTTTTCTCGTTTGAAAATGTCCGTTTAATTTGTTTTCGGTTTTGACCAGGTTACGGTGAAGATATATGTACACTCCTTTTTTCTTTCAGCCGTTTCAGCCTTTACATAATACAGAACTGTATCTGTGTATATTGTATGCTTGCGTGAAACATTTGATCAGTGGATGACAACAAAATGACCTGGCAATATGCTTATTTACAGTAGTTTACATATCTAATACGCTTAATCGGTTTATGTATTAATTAGCAGAAGTTTACTTATTTATCTGCTGCACTTAATCTATTCATGTATTAATCAATTTGTTCATTTGCTGATTGATTTGGCCTGCTGCTTTTTTTTTATGCAACGCGATAATACTACCACAGCTTGCGAACTGGAGACGCGAGCGAGCGGGCATTCTGGGTGAGGAGACAGGCGGACGGACATGCACAGACGTATATGCAGAGTCCCCTTGCCTTCTACAAGCCACATAGGTTCCCACACGTGTACCTCCCCCAACAGAAATAGGTTATGCCAGAGGAAGACAAATGATAGGCGTAGTGGGGTGGGGACAGCCGAGCGGGGGAAGGGAGGCGGACGAGGTGGGGAGGGGGTGTTTCCACGGACCTCCTGCCTCCTAAGTGGACGGGTCAGCCAGCTAGGCAGCTGTCATGTGTTTTCCGGCCACTTGTACGGATCGCCCGGTCTCTCTCTCCTCTCGCAATATATTTTCATCTATGTATGTGTGTGTGACTGTATATGTGTGTGTGTGTGTCTGTGTTAATGTCTGTGTGCGCGCGCACGCGATGCTGTTGCTACCTCTTCCCACGCCGCTTCCCATACCCGCTCATTCGAACCACCTGATACCCCCCTCCTCCCCTACCAATCACCCCCTCTCCACTGCACCCTCACCCCTCCACACCCACCTCAGTCTCACAGCCGGTCTAATCAGAGGTCGGTGATGGCAGCATTGTTCTCACCAGTCGTGATTAATTTGACGTGGATTCAAACCCAAAACCCCCCAGTTCCGTTTCCAACAGCCCCATGACTTGTGTGACTGCAGCACCATGGAGAGTGCACAAAAGACGTTTTTTCTGTATATTATGCTGCACTCCACCTCTGACCCCCTTCTGACTGGCGGCCTGGGAAATGCCGGCCCCCCTTGTGTCACTGGCGTCCGCCAAAGCTCCCTCCCTCCCTCCCCACTCCTCTCCCCGTCCCCTCCTGAGGGCAATAATACCCTGAGGTCAGCTATTAGTGCTTTCTAATTACACTGCTCAGGCTTGACTTGACCACTGGTCGAACCTGCCCACAGATTTTTTTTTTTTTATACCCCCTTTCTTTCTTGCCCCCTGTCCAGCTATCGTTTTGAGCTCGCCCCCCCCCCCCCCCCACCTTTTTTTTAATTATTATCTTTTTTTAAATTAATTGTCCAGAGCTGAGGTTGTTTTTGAGCTGGCAGGCCTGTTCTATTGGTAATGTTTTTCAGCTTGGCTTTTCCACTGACCAGGCATACAGCGATATTTCAGTGGGTGGTGTGTGTGTGTGTTGGGTGGAGGGGGGAAGGACGGGGTGTTCATGTTCCGAGTGGCGCAGATGTTGGCGATACAGCTCCACTCTCCGTCCCTACCCCCTTCCTCCTTTTGTTTTTTTCTCTGGTGACCGATGGATCGGTTCGGTCAGTCAAGGGAGGCCGAAGGTGTTTTTTTGTGTGGGTGTGCAAAGGGTCAGTTGTGGTTGTGGTGGTGGGTTTGTGTTTTGTGTGTGCACCGTTGCACATGCTTTTATTTGCCAGGGGTCATGTGTTGGGATCGTGCGACTTCCTCCGAGTGTGTGTGTGTGCGTGCGTGGAACGGGCATGGGTTCTCCCCTCCCCTGTTCTCACGTCCCCCCCTCCTTCCCAACCCTCCCTCCGCCCGATCCCCTCTTCCCTCGTCACGCAGTCAAGCTGTGCTTTTCTAGTTTCTCATTTGCTTAAAAAAAATTATAGATGTTTTAAATGTTTTATTTCTAGAAACAAGGCAAACTACAGCGTTTTGACATACGTTTTTTGAAAGAGAGAAAAAAAAAAACACATCCTCGGCACTATTCACCATCACGATCGTTGCAAACCAGAAAAAGAGAGAAAAGGGGGAAAGACCGACAGAGAGACAGACAAGCAGAAGAGAGAAACGCTTTGCTGGCAAGTGACCTCACGCACGCGCTGACACGGGGGTCATGGCCTTGACTGGTCTGCTGACCTTAGGCCACGCACCTCTAATGAACTGCATGCCCACTCAGGTGTGCCCTGGGGCCTGTCCTGCTGTCACTCCCACAGTACTGTATTGTAGTGTACTGTATACACACACACACACACACACACACACACACACACACACACACACAATTATGTATGTATAATTATGATCTGGTCTGTTGTGTACGTCGACCTCTACGCCCACCACCCTCACCCCACTAACTGCTTGTTATGTGAAATCCCTCTGTGTGTGTGTGTGTGTGTGTGTGTCACTCTGATCTGCCTGTGATGTCTCTGTATGATTGTTACTGTTTATGTCTGTCTCTGTTGTTGCTTCTCTAAGCCCCACACCCCCACCACACCCCTCTATGTGTGTGATGAGATATGTGTAAGTAAGAAAAGTGTAGAGAGGTAGGAATGAGTTGAACGGTAACTAAAGACACAGGTCCATCTGGCAGTCATTGGGGGAGTTTGTTACCCCCCCTCTTATCTCTCTCCCTACCACTTCTGTCTCTGTGTCTCTGTCTCTGTCTCTCTCTCTCTTTCGGTCCATGCAACCCCTTCTAACCCCTTCTTTCTCTTGCTGTCGTCTTTCTTTCATGTGGCCTGTGCATCTCTCTCTCTCCCCGCCCTCCCCTACTTGCCCTCCATGGGCCACTGCCTGCCGTAATGACAAGTCAGCACTCACCGCTGATGACGAGGGTGATAAACATCCCTCCGCCCTTCTCCTCCAACACCCCCTCCCCTCCCCCATCCTACCAACCCATCCTGTGAGCATACCTCCCTGTCCACGTCGCCTCCGCCCCTCCCCCCTTTTTTCCTCACCCCACCCTCCGACCCCTCCCTCTCCCTCCGGCCCATCGCGTAAAAAGGAAGCTCCGAACAGCCAGGCACGGTGGGTACACAGAGAGAGAGGGGGGTGGGGAGGGGGACACAGATGGAGGTGGGCGATAGACAGATAGGTAAGAGAGGTCAGCGACTTGGGATGACCTGCCCACAGACCTCACGCCACCTCTCTCCTACCTTCCCCCTTCTCCTGCCTTCCTTCCTTCTTACCCTGTCCCAACCCCCCTCTCCTTCACTCGCTCTCTCGCCATCTTCGAGATCCCCCCTTCCCTCTCTCCCTCTCTTCACCTACTCGTCCCTCGACCCCTCCTAACCCCCGCCCCCCCCCTCCCCCCACCTCTCCTGGCTCTCTCTCCTCTTTTATGTCCGTGGGTCGAGGCATGGGGTCCGTCTGGACTGTGTAAGTGGCTGGGGCCTGGCTCTTCCGCCCCCCGACCCACCCCCACCGCCCCCCCTCCCCCACCCCCTCTCTGTAAGCTCTGTAAAAAGCTTTTCATCCTCTTGCCACATCCCCACCTCCTCCCTTTCTCTCCCCTTCCTCTTTCCCCACCGCCTCTCTTTTCTTCCACCACCACCTTACCTTCTGATTTTTTTCGGTCTTCTTCTTCTTCTTCTTTCTTTTTTCTTTTTTTTTTTTAAATAATAATAACAATAACTCCTCACCGACCTGGCCGCATCTTTCTTTCACGGCCGACGTCCCCTTACTTCTGTGCAGTCCAACCCCCAGCGGTCTTGAAAGCCTCACCCCCTCCTTCACTTTTTTTTCTTCTTTTATTCAGCGCGCTAAGTTAAAGGGTATAGTGCCAACTTAACTCCTCCCTCCTCCTTCTCCATGTCTGCACAATGACAAGACCAGTTCAGTTCAGTTCCAAATTGGAAACTTGTGGTGGGAGAGCATTTTTAATTCTGAAGGCTAACCATTTCGTCTGTCTGAACCCGTGTATCTATCATTATATGTCTATCCGTCTGTTTGCCTCCCATTGTGTGTGTGTGTGTCTGCATGTCTGTCTCTCTCTCAACCTTGACTGTGGGCAAACCGTCCCAGGAGTTAGCGGTGGCGGGGTTGATCCAGTCGACACTAACGCCACAGGGTGGGCAGTCACCCTCTCCCTGGGTCGCCACCGTTACGGCACACTTTATGGTGGTCATTTGCCGGTAAAAAGCCACTTACCCTCCCACTTTATCCCAAAACTTGCCTTTTTTTTATATTATCGTGGGGGGATTTGGGCAGGCTGTCTGTGGGCGTGTGTGTCTGTGTTTCTGCGTGTCAGTGCGTCTGTGTCTGTGTGTGTGATTTGTGAAACAGACTTCATGAAGGGGTCTGTCCTCCATCGGAAAGCCGTGGGATTTACACGTGACCTTTGGGAACGGGGCAACGTCTTATTAATGACATCGCGCAGAAGGGGAGTGGGAGAAATAACAATGTAATATTTGCCACTCAACAAACCAGAAAAGTGCTCACGGGATGGCGGTGGAGAGGCATACGAATATAGAATACAAATAATTTGATCATGTCGATACATATTGAGTCTAATAAGAGCGAATCTTTCCATCTTCCTGTCTTCCACCTCCTCCTCCGTTCCCCGGTTTGTGTGCGCGCGTGCACGTAGGCTGCTGATGGAAACACGTGGTATCGTTGGCAGCCAAAAAGCAAAGCAGCGTGGAGGTGGTGGTGGTGGTGGCGGTGGCAAGTGGACCCTACTGGGTCTTGGCATCCTCTGGACATGTTGCATTATGCATATACACACAGATACACATCTCCCACCTCGGGGCTATCGCTTACTGGCCTCCACAATCAGTCCATCTCCTCCATCCCCCCCCCCCCTTCCCTCTTGCCAATCTCTTCCTCCTTTCCTCTTCTGAGTTCACTCCCTCTCTTTCGTCTCATCCTTCTCGTCTGACCGAGACTCCCCCCCCCCACACACACACACACACTCCCCCCCCTTCCTTGCAACAGTGCCCCTGCTTCTTTCTATCTTTCTTTCTCCTTTCTTTTCACACGCGTGTGAATCGCTAGCGGCGCACAACTATGCTATGGTATGACACCCCACCCCCCACCACCCCACCCCCAAACCTCCCCAACTCACACACACGCCTCTCTGTCTCTCTCTCCTCTGTGGCGGGACTTGGCGTTGCGGTCAGAGACCTCAATTGTCAGGCGGCAGAAAGTACGTACACCCCGACTGGGCCCATAGCCCCTTTTGGGGCGGGGAAAGGTGGTAGAAAGATAAAACACCACGTGCGCGGTGCGATGACCGGGACGGTCTGACGGCGAGCTGTGTGTGTGTGTGTGTGTGTGTGTGTGTGTGTTTGTGCCCTTCACAGCCAAGTGAATCCTAATGACATGACCACCGGTGTATATAGCTGGTGGTGTCTGGCCATCCAAGCAGAGTTTTGGCCCTTGTCACTGCCGTCAGGATTAATGAGAGAGGTGTAAAAGCAGTTGGGATGAGCAAAACTGGGCTGCCAACATTTTGGTGCTTTGTGTGTGTGTGTGTGTGTGTGTGTGTGTGTGTGTGTGTTCGTTCGTTTTCGGTCATGCTCATCCGAACTTAATCATCCCTATACAAGTAAGCAGAAACTTTCGATTATGAGTTAAGAAAACTTACTGCTATTCCAACCAACACCTCATTTTTTTTCCCTTTTCATTATCGTTACTTCAATTAATAAGTTTGCTTTATCCAAGAATTTTTTTTTTAAATGTATGTTCATTTTTTACACTTCACAAAATTACCTTTGACAACGATGAACTTCCATTCTCAGCCCAGCCTGTGACTTGCTCAGCTCTTCATACGCGTTCATGCGTGGCCAGCATCACGCCCCTCCACCCTCTCCCACTCCTCTCCCCCTCCCCTCCCCGGCTTCACACCACTCTAAAACTTGTCTCCGCCTCTTCTCCTCTCTAATCGACAAGTGAAAACGGGGTAGATCGGTGCTAGGAATGCTTTGAGCAGGTCTGTGGACATGGATGGTGGCGGCGGACAAGGCTTTTGCCCATTGACAGGGGTGGGGGGGGGGGGGGAGGGGTGTCTCAGGCCGACTATCTGTCCATTCTGACACCTCACCGTCCATCTATTGAGGACCGCTGGGCCCCTTGTCCCTTACCGCAGCCAGACGTGACTGAGCATACTGATCGTCTACTTTTTTTTTCTTTCTTTTTGTTTTTCGACGTCCACAAGAAAGAAAAGGCGGACTTTTTTTCCCGTGCAGAAGAAAAGGAAGGGGGGTGGGAAGAGTGGGGAGGAGGGGGAGGGGGGGCGCAGTGTCTCGCTTGGCTGCTCTCGCGATGTCGGAGCGCAGGAAACGGGACTGTGCACAAAGGAAAATAAGTGTGGTTGTCCAAAGAGGGCAGGCAAGGTCAGTGGCTGGGTGCGTGACGTGGAGATTGGGGGTCAGGTTTCACCCCTCTGATTGCCGGCTGGGTAAGCGGATATGGTCACCATTGTCAGCTTCATCGTCATCACTGTAATCATTGCTTTGTGTGTATGTGTCTCTGTGTGTGTCTGCCTTGCCGTCGTCTTCCCCCCCCCCCTCCCCCTTTGACCCCGCCATATACCACTCTGACTAACCACAGATCGTATGTCAGCTGACATCTCAGTACAAACACTTTAATTTTCCTGTCTGGATCACAAAATAATGGGATAGTGTAGTATATTGTTTTGAAACACGTTAAAACATCCTTCACACGATGTACTCTTTTGATTTGCAAAAATTCACGTGATATGCTTACAGCTAAATTGGCTGCGAAAACAATTCTGGTGCCCCCCTTCCACCCCACCCCCTCTTTCTCTTACTGTGTGTGTGTGTGTGTGTGTGTGCGTGCGTGGGTGTGTGTGTGTTTGACGCGAATGTATTCATTTTGCTAATAGCTATTTTTAAGACGGGAATTTGACATTGTGATGTTTGATATCGAAGGGCATTGCCATCAAATTCAACCTTGTATTAAAGTAATTGGAAAGGGATCGTAGGATAGGGGAGGTCGGAGGTGGAGGAGCAGCAACATGGCGATAAATTGCTTACAATGGTGATGTGGGGAGAATCTATAAAGCGCCCCCACAAAAAACACGAAAAAAAGAAAATCACAATAAAAAAAATTAAAAAAATAAAAATACAAAGGTGCGTAAGGAGTCATTGCCCCCTGAATGGTCGGATGCTAATTGTGACTTCGTGACAACCGCTTCGGAACGTTCTGATTCATTATCCCTTGTCTTGCCCTCGGGCCTTTGGACATACAATACAACGCCAGCGATTGTTACATGGTCAAGGCACACACACACACACACACACACACTGCGGATCACCTTCACGTAGACTGCAGTGTGCCGACCCTGATGGGTTTATACTATCTGATACAATTTGCATAGTGGCTTGCTGCGTGGGATGGTATGAGACACTTTGTCTGAACACTGGAAAGGACTTTTGACAGCTCGTGGCCAGTATGTTCTATTCAGGCATATGTGAGGGACGAGAGAGAGACCGAGACAGAGAGAGAGAGAGAGAGAGAGAGAGAGACGGACGGAGGCGATGGATCCAAAAATCCAAAACTAATTTGTCACCGAGACCGCAACCCGTTCAAAAAGGGGCAGCCTATCAGGGGGAACTGGGGAAAGATTAGCGAGCATTGCCACAAATAGGGTGTATAAGGTAGCCCCCACCTGTGTGTGTGTGTGACCAGACCCAAAAGGCTGGTTGGTCCACTTTGGAGGAGAGAAGAAGACCAGGGGTCATTTGTCACTGCTTTGATGGCTGTGAACAACAAACAGCCCGGGGACTTGGAGCTGACTAACTGGACAGCCCGCAACCAGCCATGATTCCATGCATGGTTTGTTCCTTCCAGACACGCACAATAAAGCACGGAGGTTCTTACCCCTCCACTTTCCCAATCCTCAGCTGCTGCCCCCCTGCTGGAGTCCGCCCCTCCAACCCCCACCCCACCCCTCCACACACACACACACACACACACAAGTGGCACACGTTATGACTTCACGTTGACACCCGCCGACGTCAGTTGAGGAAAAAGACCTTGAGGGATCACAACTGCCCAATGGCTACTAGCTACTCCCCTCCTCTCCCATCCTCTCCACTGCCCCCCTTCCCCAACGGCTCCCGGACAACCTTGTACAGGTAGTTGGGGTGTTCACTTGGGTGTCACCCCGGTGAAGGCCTTTGATGTGTGGTGACGGGGTGAGGGTGGGTGGGTGGGTGGGAGGAGGGGATAGAAACGGCCCTCGAGGCGACAGGCGAGGGACGGTTTATGTGCATACCGCGGTCAGAGTCCGTCCTGGTCAAGTGCTTGACCTCTGGTCACCCCTCGGCTTGTCCGCTTTAGATAACACAGCGTTGTGACGTCCGTGGTCAGCCCGGGAAGGAAGAGAGATTGAAAGGTGTGGGGTAGATGGGAGGTGGGACAGGGGAGGGGGGACAGAGGTGTGTGTGTGTTTGGGGAGAGGGGGATCTAGAGTGAAGAAGTGTTAGGGAGGATGTGTGTGTGGCAGTGATGACGAAAGCTTCAAAGAGAGTGACCAAAAAACAACAACAAAAAACCAACAAAAAAACCAACAACAAAACAAATGTAACCAGAATGACAAAGCATCTTCCACATTATTCATACACAACGCACACACTCTCATACTCGCACACACTCATGCGTACGTGCGTGCATGAGTTTGTGTGTGCGTGTGTTATTCTGTGTGCGTGTCTACACTGACTTATTATTGTAAAGCGCGTTGAGAAGTTTGAAAGCGTTTTAATGTATTATTGTTACGACTGCTGCTACTGGTACTAGTACTACCACTACTACTACTACTACTACTACTACTACTACTTATGTCATGATTCTGGTTGTTATGATTATTATTATCATTTTCCCTCCATCTCTGTGTTGTACAGTGGAACAGGAGAACGACCTGCTGGTATGTGGAGACTGTCAGACCTCCTTCCCGCTTCACGACATCGTGCAGTTCATCAAGCACAAGAACCACGCCTGCAACAAGGAGAATGTCGACTCGGGCTGCTGCCCCTCATCCCAGGATGACGACGCCTCGCAGGACAACGGAGACACCCCCAAGGACCTGTCCAACAAGAAGGACGTGGGAGGCGGGGCGGAGGGGGAGGGGAGGGGCACCCCTAGCAGCCGGGAGGGGGACTCGTCTGTGGAGATGAAGGAGGACGCGGCGAGGGAGCAGCAACAGCTCCAGCAGCAGCTGCAGCAGAGACTGCCGCTTAGGCCCAAGCAGGTGGTGGACGCCGAGGCCAACACCACCCACTCAGGTAAGGGGGTCAACACAGCACCACGTAGTTGGTAACCACAGACAATGGTTATTCAATGGTTAGGGGTGTTGTGCGATGGAAGGGGTCTTGTTTTGTTTTGTGCTGTTGTTTGTTGTTGTTGTTATTGTTGTGTTTGTTTCCTTTCTCGGTTCGGGGAGGGGTGGTGGGAGGGCGTGGCTTGGATCTCCATTCCCTTCCCTGGATATCGCTCCACCGGAGTACTTTTTTTTTTTTTTTTTTTGGTAGGTGGGATGGGGGTGTCGGGGAGTGTAGATGGACGGGGGTATTAAAGGTGGGTGGATGGTTTAAAGTCGCTTCAGACAATCCTCCCACCCCCCCACCCCCCCCCACATACACACACCCCCGACCCTCCAATATCCATGTAGAGAGACAGATGAAATCACAGACACACACACACACACACACACACCACAAACAACACACACACCGCACAAACTCCACGGAACGGGAAAAAAAGACCAAAATAAATGATGACATCGTCATGGGAATGAGACTTGGGAAATGCCAGGACTTGGGGGGGAGGGGGACTGCCAAGTGTTTATTCCCTCCCTCCATACTGCTCCCTTCCCCCCCACCCCCACCCCCCTCATCTCTGACTGCCAACCCCCCTGCCTCCGCCATCCCCGAGAGCGAGGTTTTCAGTGGTGGTGGTGCTTTTTGAGCGACATACCGCGTGTTGATGGTTTTCTTTTGCACTTAAAACTGTACTCGGAATGCACATAAATTATTTTGTATCAGCATTGTTGATTTTTTTTCTTCTCACAAATCTTTTTTTTCCCAACGGGGAAATAATGCAAGAAGTTATTCAGTTGAACCCCCACCCTCAATCTTAATAATAGTTGTTGTTTTTTTTAAAGAATTATTTTAAAAGGATTAAAAAAAAAAAAAAAACTGACACAGAAAAACGATTCCAGTATATGACATCCATCAGCTGATGATCTGTGATCAGACTGACAAAAACCGTGTAATGGTGCAGGCAATATCAGGTCACGGAATCTCCTCCACTGGAGACCACGACAAGCGTGACCCATTCCCACGCATCAGCCTTCTGGCAGAAACAGGCTGTCAGTCTCCAGGGAGAGAGAGAGCTGTTGAAAACCTCTGCCATTGACGTCATCGTTATGACGTCGGAAGGCTTTAGAGCCTTTTTACTGAGTCCTGTCCCAGACAGAGCCGTCCTTTTCCTGAAGAGGTCGTCTGCAGATGATAGTTTCCCCCGTTTCACATGTAATCATCATCATCATCATCATATGCCCTATTCTTCCTTTTCCTCTTTTTCTGGTTAACAATAATCATCATACTATATAACTCCGAAAAAAAAGGATGAGATAAGATCCTATTTTTCACAGCCAACGTCCACATGCATGACTAATTATGAAACAAAAGGATAAGTTAAACTAAGATAAGATCTTGTGCGGAAACAAATCAAAGCACTTTCACGGCCAACATTGACACGTATGCATAACTCTGAAACAAAAGGATGAAAGACAAAAAAATAACAAACACACACAAAAACCAACCAACTAACAACGACGAAAAAGTGATCAATACTGACCTGTACATAGAAGGCTATATAACTTCGGACGGAAAAGGGGAGGGGTATGGAGGACCTATAATGAGAAGAAAAAAAGTAAAAGGTAGCACAGGTTTTAAGGCCAGACTTGAAAGACATCCCCGTGTGGAGAAGTTCGAAGGATAGAGGGACGCCATGGTGATTAACATTGCAGACAACCGACGTACCTGTATCAGGGTGCTCACATGGCGGAGGAAGGGAAGGGTGGAGTGGGGAAATTTGTACTTCGAGTGACGCGGATCGCCGCTACTACCCCCCACCGCCCCGCCCCTACCATGACATCGTTGACCTGCACTCGCTCCGTACTCCGTATCTCCCCTTCTCCTCCTCACCCCCTCCACCCCCCGCCCCCAAACCACCCAATCTTCACCTCCATCCCCTGGCGACGGCTCCTCAGCCACCTGATTGTAGTGTCGGGTATCTGGACCTCTCTAGCCCTGCAAACCCCCGCCTTTTTTTTTTTTTTTTTTTTTTTTTTTTCCCTCTGTCCCATCGGGATGGCTATGGCAGTTTTGCTTGTTAGGTATGTTTCCCACGGTTTTTATCCATTGGAAGGAAGGGAGGAAAAGCCAATATTGATGGAAACCTTCAAATTATTATTGTTATTATTGCTATTATCATATTTATGACATTTACTTTTATTACTTTTATTTTTGTACTATGGTTTTTTTTTCTTTATTTGTATGTATCAATGAGTTTAAATATTTATTTATTGCTATGCATTCATTACAACTTCCTATCATTCCAAAGTCGCTTCGAAAGTCCGTGATATTACACGACATCGCCTCGATCGCCTGATATCCCAGCAATCAAAACTTCCTGTCCGTATTTAGGACTCGAAGCCGTGGACTTTTGGGTTATGTAGTCCCCTTCAGGGTCGAACATAGCATTTGCACAAAACGACGGTGTAGTCCCCAGAACCGAGCGAAAGGCGAGAGAAAAATATATTATTAAATAAAAAGAAAGAAAAAAAAACAACAAAAAAACGAAAGAAAAAACAGCGGCTTGAGCCATATTTCCAAGCAACCTGAGGGGAATGGGGAGAGAGAGTGGGGTGGGGAAGGGGAAGACTGCAAGGGGCTACACTTGCACCGGGATGCAGACTAAGACGTGGCCACCTCTAACGAGGGAGGGATAGAGAAATGAAGGGAGGATGGAGGGATGATGATGACGCTGGCAGTTGAAGTTACGCTCCTACGGCAGATCGTCGTTTTGGAACCGCTCTCCCCCCGTCCCCCGCCAGCCCCCCACCTTGAGATGCCCCCCCCCCCCCCAGCCCCCCAGCAGCTTTAGCTTGCCGAGGTCTGACACTGTCATCAAGCACTAGCAAATCCCCCATGTCCTCCACCCACCTTCCCCTCCCACATGACCCCCACCCCCCTCCCCCATCTCCCTGGCCCGATGGAGAAATCTGAGGATTTCTTCGCCACTAGCTCCCAGCCTCCTCGTTTTGCTGCTGTTTGGGGGGAGGGGGAGGGGGTGGTAGTGTGTGTGTGGTGGGGGGGAGGTTGGGGAGAGGGGGCTGTTGTCTGCGTCTCTTGTCTTTTGTGTGTGCGTGTGTGTGTGTGTGTGTTCGTTTCGTTTACTTTTGTCTTGTTCTGATTTTGTTTTTGTTTTTTCCTCGGCCTCTCTTTTTCCCCATCCCCCCTTTCCTCCCACTCTAACAGTTACTCCCCTCTCACTCCAATATATTTTACCATGATCACATTTAAGCAGACAGGCGCATCCTTTTTTATATCGTGTTCCATGGCCATGCGCTTCAAATCGTCAATGTTTTTAGTGCTGTCTTTATGTCTCACTGATTGAACATGGAGTGGTGAAAAGGCAAAAAGAGTTTAAGGTGGGATTAAGAGAGGATACAATTTCAAGAAGCAGAGGAAGCGAGAGAGAGAGAGAGATACTGCAACCTATTCTTCGAATTATAACATCGAAACTGCGGTCTTTCTTCGAATTATTAACAAAGAAACTGTGATCTTTCTTCGAATTATAACCACTCGGAAACTTAACCCACAGAGTGGGACATTCCCCATTCCACCAAGGGTTTAAAAACTGAAGAAAAAGGCGAACATTACACTTGGATTTTTTTTTTTTTTTAAATAAAAATCGTTTTAAGAAACTGAAGCATTTCTTTTTTTTCCCCTTTGTCCTTTTCTTTTTTTAACGTCATCCAGCACTTGGAAAGAAAAGCTGCAGAATGAGATGATCTTAGCTGCTGAGGACTTTTTTTCTCATTCTTTTCATTTTTTTTTTCAGCCCCCATGTATCTGGTGCTGTCGGCTGGCGGTGGCTGGCACACAAGGGCTATAATCAGTGGAAAGGGGGAAGAAAGCCACCCTGGCCATCAATTACTGCAGGCAAGCTGCAGGTCAAGCCCAGCAGTTTTTGTCGATCGCTTTACACGTGTCCAATTAGTCTTTTGCCGCGTTCACTGCCTCTCTTGCTTGCTCTGGGAGGGTGGGGTGGGGAGGGGGAGGAGGGGTGTGGGTGGGGTGGGGGTTAGGGGGTCTTGGGAAAAGGGGTGTGTGTGCACGTGAGACACAGAGGGACAGAGAGAGGGAGGGAGTCTCGCCTCGAGTCAGTGTGACATAGGATTTGTGTGTCATGATGGCACCCCCTTCCCGCTCATCCTCCACTCTCCCTCTCTCCATCCACACACTCATTCTTCTTACTCCCGATAAGGTTGGGGTTTTTTTTTCCGTTCTGGTTCCTGTCTTCAAACTGCCCCCTCAACGTCCCTTCCTCCTCCCCCATCACCCCTCTTACCTCCCTGGCCCCCAGAACCTGTCTACCGTCTGTGATTCGTTCCAGTTTCTCTCAGCATTTTTTCTCCTCACGTTCCTCCTTCTTCTTTATTCCATGACGTGTTTTACACACACACACACACACACACACACACACACACACACACACACACACACACAGGGAGAGAGAGGGGGGCGGGGGGAATCACTCTCCGCGGTAAACACGGAGTAGGGTTTGGCTGCGAGAGCAGTGGAGGTATTTTTCTTCACAGAACAACTAAATTACATGAATAACAACAAATACTAGTTCATATGCGATGAATAACGACAACGCCAAACGAATGCTAAAAGTGCAGTCAAGGATTTTTTTTC
Organism: Babylonia areolata; assembly: GCF_041734735.1. NCBI lineage: Eukaryota > Metazoa > Mollusca > Gastropoda > Neogastropoda > Buccinidae > Babylonia > Babylonia areolata. Next base: position 33,675,001 of record NC_134879.1, read on the forward strand.
ACTATCTTATTTATAGTGCTCTCTCTCTCTCTCTCTCTCTCTCTCTGCCTGGGCTGACAGGGTCCTGGTGATGGACACCAGGCTAACAGGACCTCAAGGCTTTCCACCCCTCCTCCCCAAACAGTATCACGTCACAGTGCCTGCTAATTTCACTCACCTCTGCTCCCTCTCCCCCCAACCCCCTCTCTCTGTCTCTGTCTTTTTGCCTTCCCCTCCATTCCCCCCACTCATGACCCTTCCCTCCCTCCACCCTCAGTCGATAAGCAACAGGAACTGTCTCGTGCTGTAACACACAGAAATACGCTGGCTAGAGTAACTATCTTTCTCTCTGATTATGTGTGTGTGTGTGTGTCACACACACACACACACACACACACACACAGAGCAAATGAAGTTTCTCTCCATTCGTTTGATTTTCAGCAGTGTCCTGGACGTTAGTCTTTCAGATGAAACAAAAACAAAACAAAAAAATGTACCTTTAGCAGCAGCATGCATTTAGCGCACGTAAAAGAAACTGTAGCAACAACTACCCGACGGAAAATCTGCGCGCGCGTGCGCACGCACGCACACACACACACACACACACACACACACACACACACACACACACACACACGCACGCACGCACACACACAGAGTGTCGTCACGACTTTTGACCTTACATGATGATGATCGACAGAAATGCAGCCCCTGAAGGAGTGTTTGAACATTGATTGTGACCTTTCTCACGTGGAAATCCATCTTTCTCCTTGTCTTTTTTCCCCATTCTGTTCGCTGCTGTTCATCTTGGTAATCTGACCCGCTGACTTTCTACACTCCCGGCGCTCATCAGACGACAACATCGTTGAACTGGCGTAGTACTAACTACAAAACATATTGATTTTTTTCTTTCTTGTACTTTGTAGGATTCTTACCTGGCCCTGGAAGTCCCTCACGTAACCGGACCCCTAGACTGTCTTTTCTTCTTCTTCTATAACTATGTGAGTTCATTATGGCGCCACACAGAACTGTTCACCAGGTTCCTCCAGGTCTGTCAGTTGTGTGTCAAGGTCCATGTCTGTAAATTTTTGCAGACCGTAATAAACATGTTGGGCGTGTTTGATGTCAGTGGACTGCAGACCTTTGGCAAGAAAGGAATGTATTGTGTAAGCTCACATTGTGTCCCTGAGTGCCAGGAAGGAATTCTGTTTCATGTTGCGTCACACATACTGTTGATTGCATTCATCTGGTTCAGAATAATAATGTTTTAATTTTTGTATTTGAATGCTATAAAAAAAAATAATGAAAAGATTTTTTTTTTTTTTTTTTTAAAAGGTTGTAGTGGATGGTGGTGTTTGTTGTATGGTGAGTCGGGCAAAACAGGAAGGAGGGATGGTGGAACCTATGATGAATATCTAAAATAGATTCAAGCTCAATTAAAGAACACACCTGCCTCATTGCGTCCTGCGACGTTCAAAATGTTTAATTTCGACAGTTTATGTTGTTGTTGTTTTTCTTTCTTCTAACTTTCCTGTTTGCATTAATCTGTGTTCACGGGCTGGGCATGCTGTTTGTTAAAACTATGTTGTAATAATTCTCAATGCTCCAAGAGGAGTTAAAGGTAGATGAATGTTAAAACTTGACACGGAAGCAGCTAATCAGAGAAGAGAGAAGGGCTCTGTTGTGTGCTCTGTGACCAGAGTCTCCGTCAATACGGTGTGTGTGTGTGTGTGTGTGTGTGTGTGTGTGTGTGCTGCGGATATGGGTATGAGGCCCGAAGAAGAAAGAAGAAAGTGGTGGTGGCAGTGTGGCCTGGGCTGTGAGGTCAGGGGGAGGCAGGCAGGCAGGCAGGCAGCATTCTTTCCCACATGTGGCACCGCTTTGCCCCCCGCTCCCCTCCACCCTCCACCTACCCCTTTTCTCCATCCACCCCCTGCCTGCCCCACATAACTCATTTCCCTACAGCAGGCCAGGCCAGACCAGGCAGGCACCCAACCAACAGCCAAACGTCGGCTGCTTCTCACATCATATCACCTCACATCTCCACAGTAGGGGCAGGGGGGTGTGGGGGCGTGGAGAACGGAGTGGGACGATTTTTTTTTTTTTTTTTTTTTTTTTTTTTTTTAAGGGGGTGGGGAGGTAGAGGTGAGATGACGGGTGGCGACTGGTGTGCGGGTGTGGGTGAGGGGGAAGGGGTGGACCTGTGACCTCATATGACCCTTTCCGTCTAGTTTTCTCATCGCCTTCTTTTCTCGTTTTTAGCAAGTTTGCGTCTGTCTGTGTGTCCGACTGTGCTTCATTCCCGGTGCTCCCCCCCCTCCACCTCCCCCGCCCCCCTCCTCTCTGTCTGTGTCAAGATGTTATCCGTACTCAGTCCCTCTCTGTCCTTGGTTCTCTGAAATAAAGTGGTTTGATTAATCAGTGGTGGTTACGTGTGAATCGTAAAATAATGAACTTGTTCTGTAATAAAGCTTTCCTTCCTCGGTGGGGAAAAACGTAGCAAGCAACGAAACTTTTCTCCCGTCCTCTCCTCCTCCCCTGACCCCCCGCCCCCCGTCCCTTTCTCTCTCTCTCTCTCTTTCCGTTTCTCTCTTTTCAGGCTATTTGCCAGAAATGACAGATTATTTAGCATTCAGCAACTCCTCCCCCGCCCTCCCGCCCCCCGCAACATCATTCCCATGCTCTTCGCTTCTTCTTTTAACGTCGTTAAGTGATGCGCCAGTGAAAGCTCGTTTCTGTGTACCTGACATAGTCTGTGTAGAAAGTTGGCTGGGCAATAAACAGTGTGATTATAGATGCCTACCCTGTGCACCCCCCCCTCCTCACACACACACACACACACACACACACACACTCACACACACCTTTGCACCTCTTCTAACCCCGCATCCCCCCCTTCCCACCCCACCCTGCCCTCAACACTCCCAGGCTCCGGGTTGCTGTGCAGCGACCATAATATTGGAGGAGCTTGGTGGTAAGGA
>NC_134879.1:33682960-33715460 GCF_041734735.1 Babylonia areolata
GGGGTTAGGGAGGGGTGGTGGAGGGGTGTCGAGGCCTGTCTTGCCTTTCCTAATACAGCCTCTCCCCTTTTTTTCTGTTCCTTGTGTCAGGGCCAGGTGACTTTTTAATTTTTTTTTTTCCTTTAGGCTGTAAAAAAAAAAAATTCTTTTTTTTCTCTCTCCTATTTTAAAGTGAAAAGTGTGCTTTTCCGTTTATTTTCTTGATGGAAGTACATTAATTTTCTGGTGGCGGCGGTTGTAGTAGGGACCAGCAAATCGAGCCAGCGAGACAGAGAGAGAGAGAGAGGGAGGGGAAGAGGGAGTGGCGGGGAGTTGATAAAGGGGAGGAGTGGGGCTGGACCGTATCAGTCATTGACATGAACCAGGGAGGAAAAAGACAAAAGAAGCTGCTGGGAGGGGGGGGGGGGGGGAGAGCGCTCAGTTCAGAATTATATTTATTCATACTAATTTCTTTTAGTGGCTTTAATACTAAACACACACACACACACACACACACACACACAGGGGCTGTAATTCTAACAATATGTTCGCAGTATCACTCTCCAAATGGTTACGCGCATAATTATCTTTCAGCTAATTTACCTGATTACATTTCTCGTTAATTATCTTGTCTGCAACGCATACGCATATACGCTATAACAGTGAAAATTCACTCGCTCTTAAACAGTAGGTTTTAATGCACAGTAAATGACGTGGTTTAGGAGGGGAGGGGGGATGCGTTTTGTATTTCATCCTTTATTTTCAATTAATCATGCACGTAAAAGTTGGATGTGAAAGCGTTTTGATTTGTCTACGCTCATGATTCCGCGCTTTATAAAACACGTTCACTGTTATATTTTCAGTGATTATTTGAGAGAGAGAGAGAGAGAGAGAGAGTTAAGATTTTAGATGTGGTCTATTCTTCCAAACTGTCCTTGCAAATTAACATCCATTACAAATAGCACACACATTAATGAAGGGAAAAAGTCCTCATGCAGACGGGCATACATGATCAAAACTCACACACACACACACACACACACACACACACACACACACATTGACAGATGGATAGGAGATAGAGAGAGAGTGTGTGTGTACATCCAATTTGGCAATGGATGTCATGACGACCCGTGGTGTACGTTCGCCGGCTGTCAGTCCATTTAGAGATGAAACATCGCCGCAGGTTTTAATGTTGACCCCCTGGTGAGCACGTACCACACAGCTACAGGGCACATGTATTGTCTGTGACTGCAAGGATTTTTTTCTTTATTGTCATCATCATCATCATTATTATGAGACAGATAAAAAAAAAAAAACCATTTTTTTTAAACATTTCGTCCATTATATATATCTCTCTCAGTCTGTCTGTCTCTCTGCTTATCTCTGTTGACTATTCCCCACCGACCCTCCCTCCCAACCCCACAACCCCCGCACCCTTTTTTTTTTCTTTCTCGTTGGTGTTTTCTTCTTTCTTTTTCTCTCTTTTTTTATTTATTTATTTTATGTATATCTCATTTCTTCCTTCTCTTCTCGTCAGTTTCCTACCCCACACCCTGTGTATCTATAGATTTCTTTTTTTTTTTTTTTTTCGTTGATCCTTCATTTTTATGTTTTATTCCTTTCTTTTCTCCTCCCCAGCCCCTGCTGCCCGCCCACACCTCCATCCCTCCACCTCCTCAATCCCCCCCCCCATCCCCCCTCTGTCCCTGTTTACCACCACGACCACCTTATCCAATCGTAAGTTTTTAGACGTATCATCCCCACCTCCTCTCTCTCTCTCTCTCTCTCTCTCTCTCCTAAGATCAGAAGTCAATTAAAAAAAAATAATAATAGCTAAAAGTAAAAAAAATGCTCAATAGTCTCGAGGGTCTCAGTTCTTTTCTTCTTTTCTAGTCTGCTATCTCCGCCGAGTTTTGTTCTGGTCACTCTTGTTCTTTTCCGGGTTTTTTTTTTTTGTTTTGTTTTTTTTGTTTTTTGTTTTTTTGTTTTGTGTGTGTGTGTGTGTGTGTTGGTTTGCCCAAGCAGTTGGTGGGTGGGAAGGGAAAGGATGGGAGGGGGAAGCGAAGAAGGAGGAGATGTGAAGGGAGAGACTAAAGAAGGGAGGGAAAGGAGCTAGGGGGTTGTGTGTGTGTGTGGGGGGGGGGTGACGGTTAAGTCGAGCGTTGTTTTGAAAGATGGAAGCGTGGTTGGGGGGGGGGGGGGGGGGGGGACTGAGTGGAGGGAGAGACGGTGTGTGTGTGTGTGTGTTTGCGGATGACGTACCAAAGGGGGCGGACACGGAATTCTGTCAGTGGAAGGAAGGCAGGTGGTCGAGACCCTCATACAGTACTTGTTCACGCGCGCGCGCGCGCGCACACACACACACACACACACACACACACACACACACACACGGAGGCAGCTTGTATTGACAACGACGCGAGCACGTATACGAACTCAGATCTAGGCATATATGAAAGAACTATGACCACTTATTCAAATGTATGTCCATATCCATACGCACACGCACGCACGCACAGCACCCCCCTCCTCCCTCTCCCCTCTCTCTACCCCCCCTCCCCCCCCCCCTCCTCCCACACACACACACACACACACACATAATGCATGCACACGCGCGTCTACGTCTCTGAGAAAAGACGTCTTGGGCCATTACTCCTCATCCTTCAGCCCAGTCCTCCTCCCCTCTCCATCCTCCACTCCTCCTTCCTCCCCTACCCCTCCCCTCCAATCTGTGTTCTCAGCGCTGCTTATAATCAGAGATGTACGCTAAGTCCCTCCCAACCCCACACCCTAACTCAGCCACCACAGCCTCCCCCCTGCCCGCACTTCACCACACCCTCCTTATGGTTCTCTTCCCATTTAACTCCTCTCCTGCAGTTGGGGGGGGGGGGGGGGGGGGTCTGGGCTAGAGGGAGAGAAAAAGAAGTTGGCATAGGCAAAGACATGACAAGATTACCCCTCCTGTCCTTCCTTCTCCCCTAGTTCTCCTCCTCCTTACTTCGATCCATTTCCATCGAAATGGCAGCTGTTCTTGCTTCGTTTTTTTTGTTTGTTTTTTTAAACCTCACCGCCCGCCCCTTTTTTCTTCTTCTTTATTTAATGAGAGTTTGGTGGTGGTGGTTGTGGTAGCGATGATGGTGGGGATGATAAGTCGGAGGAGGATGTAAATGATGTTGAGAAACTGGGTTGGAAGGGAGGAGGAGAGGGTTTTAAAAAAAAAAAAAGAGGGAGGACGGGGGGTGAGCAGAAGAAAGAAAAGGCGAGCGGCAGTAACAGTCCGACTTATCTGGCCATGCTTATGATGACACATTAGCCTAACAAAGGTGTCCAGGTGAGAAGCCTCGGGGAGAGTGGTGGGGTGGGGGAGTGGGGAGAAGGAGTGGATGGGATATCATTGGAGAGAAACGACGCTGGACTTAAAGACACCGGTTAAGAGAGACGGAGGAGGATAGGCGGGGGGTGTGGAGGGGGGGGGGGGAAGAGATCCTGTCGCGCAGGTGTGCGTGCGTACGTGCGAAAGACAGACCGAGTGTGAGACAGAGATACAGGGAGAGAGAGAGAAAGAGCTTTTGAAATTATCATCATCATTCTTATTATTATTATCATCATTATCATTGTTATTATTATCGTCATCATTATTGAAATGGCACTGTTTCGATGCCATAGGTTTTCGTCAGACAGTTTTTCATCACTTTTTTTCTGTTCCAAGCGGCAGATTTTTAGCTCGATTCATCGCTAGTTGATGTCGGAATGGCTGATGGCTTGATCTGCAATGTGATGCACTTTGGCACTAACTCAGTGACTGTGGGTTATGTTATTATTTACCCCTCTCCACCCCCCACACCCCCAGGTCCCCCTTCCCAAACACATACACACCCCGTATAACGTTGTAAAAAATGCAACGTAAAAATGCTGTGAATATGATTTAAGGGCATTGCAGTGTACAATAAGCTCGTGAAAAGTCGTAAACAACCTAAATGACTCGTTCAATGTGGCGAACGCAAGCTCTATATTACATGAGAGACTGACACAAACGGAATGAACGCGTCGGTGAATCAGTCCATAAAATGAGTTATTTTATACGAGTTGTTTTATAAGTGTATATGATTTAAAGGGTTTTCTCGACTTAAAACTTTTTAGAAAGGAAATTAAAAAGTTGATGTTCATTGTCCAGTGGGACTGCAGGAGTGTGTGTGTGTATCTGTTCGTGCAGTCTCTCTCTCTCTCTCTCTCTCTCTCTCTCTCTCTGTCTGTCTGTCTCTGTGTGTGTGTGTGTGTGTGAAAACTTTCTGGTTAGTGGACTTTTTTTTTCCACGACTTCCGTCACCCGTCCACCACGCACCAGGCCCCACCCACACCCATACCCCTAGTTCCCCTTGGATCTTTTCTCCCGCAGTTTTCTCCAGTTGACATCCTCCATTTGGTCTGTCTGCCACATGCCCACAGATCGACCCGATAAACAGAGAGAAAGACAATGGGAGCAGCCCACAGTGACAGAAAGGACAATGGCCGAAGACATGTCCTACACTGTCATCGTGATCGGGAAGAAAAAAAAAAGTGGAGAGGGTCAGGGTGATGGGGCGGGGGGTGAAGAAGGGTCGGGTTCATGTTTCGTGGGACGAAGGTAAATGAACTTGGTAGGGGTGCGAACACAACGCCAACTAAGGAGCCAAGGCAAAAAAGAAGAGGAGTACACTGCTCTGTGCTCACAGCGCGGCTGTGCGAAGCGTGCTACATAACTGCTCTCCTTGCTTGTGACCGACCGCGTCGGATAGAGAGGCGAAAGGTTACTGACCTTTCTGGGTCGTACCTTTTTTTCTGTTTTCATCTCTCCCCTGCCCCCCCTTCACCCTCCTCTCCCTCCCTCCCTCCCTCTCTCTCTCTCTCTCTCTCTCTCTCTCTCTAATAGCCTTTCTTTTCATTTCGAGAGGTGGTGATCTATCGCCACGGACTTGCCAAACGTTGTAATGAGAACTTCATAAACGGCTAACCTGTCGTGAGTTGAGGTAGGAAGAGTGATGGTAAAAAACAGACCGGGCTAGGCTCAGAAAGAAAACGCTTCCCCAACAGTTACCAGACGCTCTTCATTCAGTTCAACAGCAGCACAAAGAAACTTGGCTTTGTGTTGTCCAAGTCGGCCGACACTTCTACAACACTGTGTAGAGCCCCGCAACCCCCATTCCTTCCCACTCTTCCCCCAACTTCCCCAACAACCCCTCCACCCCTCTCCACCTGCGATCCTCTTTCTCCGGCTCCCACCAACCACCTCTCCCTCATATTTTCAGTTCCCAAATGGCGGTCCCGATATGTCCAATTCTGTCTTAACCTCTGGAGTCGAAAAACCGATCTGTAGCATCAGTTCAGCCAGCACATGTAAAGAATACATCGAGAATGAATATCTTCAAATGATAAAAAGTATGTTTAAAAAACCAAAAAGCAGTGAATTCTCTGGAATAGATTACAAAGAGAGCAGTGCTTACATGGTGTGATTGATATGATTGTGTAAGTGATGCGAGTGATGTGATAAATTCTTTAAAAGTTTAAAAGGTTGTCCATGTTTTTTTGTGTTGTTTTTTTTTGTTTTTTTCTTTTTTAAGAGAAAGCCGTTTTGTCATCGCAAATTTATATTTTGGACAACAAAGAAGAATCGCATGCAGGGCACTCCAATACAGTACGAAACACCACACTGCCATCACTCAAATACTATGTCGTACAATGCTCTACAAAACCCAGCAACACGAAACAGCGAAGATTCTTGGAAAGAGGGATTCTGTCTTATACATATTGGTGATTGTAGTTAAATTGTTAATTTTCACTTTTGAATGTAACCATTTAAAAATGAACAACAAAAAGTGTTGGAAAGAAAGGGCTTTTTATGGTGACCAAGGGAAACAGAGTAGATCGATGTTGGAATTAATATGAATATTCTGAATAAATATAGGTACAGTTAAAGAACAGTAGTGGTGGTTATTCTATGGACTTTATAAATAAAAAAAAAAAAAAAAAAAAGGAGTCATTGAATCAACGACAGAAAACAACCGAGGGTAAATGTTAAAGGTCAGAATCATGAACGTTCCCAATGAGTCTTTTTCATGTAATGGATGTGTGTCCGAAGTATGTGAATGACACTTTTTCGCGTGAGGAATGTTTGTCCAAAGAATGTTTATCAAAATAGGTGTGTGTGTGTGTGTGTGTGTGTGTGTGTGTGGTGTTTTGCTATGTTTCTGTCCTATTCTAAACTTCCCATCACTGAGCGGCCGGCCGGGCTGTAAACCAAATGGTGGACAATGGGAAAGGCACGCAAGTACAAAACAATAGCACAGAACCCAACACCACATCACACGGATTGCGTGAGCACCCCCCGTGATTGACAGCGCAACGGAACGCAGTACAGTAGTGTACAATACAGCAGAGCCCCCAGTACAACACAGGGACAGGGAGGGAGCTGCACAATTGGCCTCCCGCAGGGCAGCTTCACATTGTTCTGCCTCCCATCGCCTTTTGGCCTTCAGGACCCTGTGTGTGTGTGTGTGTGTGTGTGTGTGCACCACTGCCCCCCTCTCTCCCTCCCTTCCTCCCTCTGAAACCGCGGACCTGGCACATGTCGAGAGACTAGACCTCAGGCTGCCTCCCCTCAGACTTTCTGCATGTGCAGGTGTTTTGTTTGGGGGCCCCGGGGGTGGGGGGTTCAGACCTTTGCGCCAGTAGCTTCTGGCACACATTGCCCTACTTTTTATAGGCTTTGGTCTTTTGTCCTTTTTTCTTTTCTTTCTTTTTTTTTAAGTGGGTGGAAGCTGAGATGGTAGTTTGCATTGGTTTGTGGCGAGGCAGACTCGTATTCCACGATGGGGGAGGATTTGGAGGCCTGGTTAGAATGGGGGCAGGGGCAGGAGAAAGACAGAAGCAGCCTGCTGGTGGTGCTTTTACACGGCCCCGCTGTTGGCGTTGAAAACTGAAGATAAAGGAGGTGGGGGTGGGGTGGGGGGAGAGGTGCACGGGGTAGAGATGTTCGTGTTCGTGGTTCAAACCCCCACACAACCCCTCGCCCTTATCAGTCCGGGCAAGCAGATGTTTTATGGTCGTAAGTCAGTCGTGGAGCCTCAAGACTCAGACAGTCTCAAGCCTTTGTCTTTCAAGTTCAGTGGCAGTTTATTAGTTCGCGTGTGTGTATATGCTTGTGTGTGTGCGCGCGCGCGTCGGTGGTCTAAGATGAAGGGGGAGAGAGGGACTGGGTGGAGGGTGATGGCAGATTTCCGGTACGGTGTTAAACGACCGGTGATACGTAGGGGAGGGGGTTGGGGGGCAAGAACAAGGTGGTATAATTATGTTTATCTGGTTAACCCCTCGACTGCAGAACCTTCGTGAAACAAGATCAGCATGGCATTTTTTTTCAAGTGCAGTTAAATCCAATGTCATTTAAAGAGGTGTGCACGATTTTGTTGAACAAATGTAAATGCAGCAGTTTCAGTAAGGTGAAAACCAAAGTAAAGAACGGTGACTGATATCCTGACCTGTAATCTCAACCTTATCTGTCAGGTGTTAGCTCTTTTAATGACTGCCACACTCTATAGCAGTGAGAGGGTTACAGGGAGTGAAATTCAAAGCTGTCCAACTGGTCAATGAAACGGCTGAACCAGTCAATGCCAACTTTACCGTCGCGTGGAGTGGAGCGGCGCGGAAGTTGACCCCGGACAAGACTTGAAGATCGCTAGTATAGTGGTATACCAGATACTGCTAGCAGGCTGTTAGGTCGGTGCCTTATTTCAAGCCTTAAAAAAGAAAAAAAAAAAGGACCCAAGCGTGTGAGAGGCGGACGGTACAAAGAGGCTACACCTCGGTGGACGGCCCAGCCAGCCCCAGGCAGGTGAAGTTCCAAGGGGAGTTTATCAGCAAGGGGAGGCCACTGCCCTTACCCAGTCCAAATGAGCCAGTGCCCCTCTCCCCCCCCCCCTTTCCCCCTCCTCCTCCTCCCCACTCTTCCTCCCCCTTGCCCTAAAAGACGCAATCTCTGCTCCTCCAAGCCCTCGTGTCCTTGGCACCGGACCAAAAGGCGTGATCTCTGTTACCCCCCCCCCCCTCCCCGCCCCCCAACACCTCCTCCCCGCTCGCTACCACCCCCACCACAAACCCCCTCCCTCATCCCAGCTCTCCTGGCTGCTTCAGAGATTCTCTTTCTCTCTCTCTGTCTCTCTCTCTCCCTCACCAGAGGCATCCATTTGGCAACGCAGGACAAAGTCAGACACTTCACATATCAGACTAACGTCCATTTTGTAGTGAAGCACAGAGGTACACATTACACACTCCTTTCAGACTGACATCGGCAAAAATCAACACACAACACACATAAAACACCATACAATACCATCCATCCATGTTCTTTCTGTGATTATAATCCTTTGTTATCGTACAAGATATTTAACCAGACGTTTCAGTTATCATGATGTAAAAACATTTCTCCTAATTACAAAGTGCCCGTGTTCAGCACTGTCCTCCCCCCCCCCCCCCCCTTATTTTCATTGTATTTACGTTCCTGTATCCCCCCCCCCCCACACACACACACACACTCTCCCTCTCTCTCTCCCTCCCTCTCTCTCTCTCTCTAATGAATTTGTTCAACTTTTACTTCCTCAGCTGTGAATTATCACTTGAAAAATGATTGCATCTTGTGTCACATATGTGTAGACCTTTTCAATATGGGGTCATGACTTTGATCTGATTAAACATTCGTAACCCCCACCTTCTCTTTCTCTTTACGTCTGTTGCTGTCCTGGATCCTGGAGATGTCTAGTTGCGGGAACTGGCAGCGATATGATTCATCCTTTAAATTGACTTACAAACATTTAGAAGGGGGGGTGAGAGAGAGAGAGACAGCCATCACCATGTTCAACAACTGAATATAACGCGCGTTGGGTTATGACTTGATTGATCGGTATAACTTGTCAACGAATCTGCCCCCCCCCCCCCCCCCACTCTCTCTCTCTCTCATACACACCTTTCCTCAATCATGCCCGTTGGGGAGTGAAATCCGGACTGCTGCCACCCATACCCCCACCCCTCTAAGTGTGTTGGCGTGTCTGGGAGGAAGATAGAGTGGCACCAGGGGGTGAGGGGAGGGTGTGTGTAGGGGAGCCGGAGGAGGGACAAGGGGTACTGCAGTTTGAAAGAATAAATTGCAGACACTGTCAAGATGCCATGGACTTATTTTCTTTTCTTTCTTTTCTTTTTCTTTTTTTTAAAATTTTTTTTTTTAACCCTCTTTCTGTGTCTCGTCCCGCTTCTTCATCAGCTCGTCCGCTTTACTGGCCACCACCCATCCTATCATGTCTCTCTTGTCTCTGAATCTCTCTCTCTCTGTCTCTAACTCTCTCTCTCTGGTTCGCTTTCTCGCTTCCTCGTTATCCCACAGTCATTGCAGCCGCCCCCCCCCCCCCCCTGACCCCCCCCCCTCTCCCTTTCTCTTTTTCTTACACCATGCTACCACATCTGTCCCTCTTCGGTTCCTACCCCCACCCGTTTCCCACCCCTCCTCACCCATATCCAGGCATTGCACCTCTGACGCTGCTGTGCTGTGTTTGTCTTGTCGGTGAGTGAGTTAGTGGGTAGTTGTTGAGAGAGCGCGAGCGATTCGAGATGGATGCAGTTGGCGCTTTGCCGATGGAATGTTGTTGCGGACTTCTTTCCACCACCAACTCCCTGTCCCCCACCCCCACCCCCCTCTTTTTTTTTTTCTTTTTATAAATAATGCTCTCCTCTTCACCCCACCTCCAGACCTTTTTCCCTTGCAATCTCTTTTTCTTCGTCATTACCGCCCCCCCCCCCACCGCCCCCACACCGCCCCTCTCCACACACACACACACACACACACACACACCCCGCCCCTCCCTTAAGTTTCCACCTTTCCTCTCAGCCCCCGTGTGTGTGTGTGTGTGTGTGTGTGTGTGCGTGCCCTAATGGTAGAGCACTACCACTGCCTCCCTTTGTGTGGTGGCTGTGCTGTGGTGGGAGGGCCTGGCACACTGCTAACCCACTCTCCCACGTGCACACCTCACTCATCCAAATGGCTGGAATGGCATGAACGCTGGAACCCCCACCACTCCCAGTATCCCCCGCTGTGCGCATACGCGCGTGTAAGCGAGCGTGTGTGCGTGCGCGCGCGTGCGCGCACAAAACACACACACACACATACACGTGCGCGCGCGCGAAGATACTTTTTCCTCATATTCTACCTCTTCACTCCACTTCAGAAATCCCCGTCCTCCTCCTCCTAATCATCATCATCATCATCGTTATCATCATCGTCATTATCAACATCATTACCAGCCCCATTACTGACAGGTCCTGCATGGTAATTTCAAAACAGAATACCCTCAGAAGTATTGTCGGCGTTGTCCCAATCGACCAGTTTTTAATTCCTCATCTTCTGGACGTCATGGAGAAAGACAAATCCAAGCCTGAGAGAGAGAGAGAGAGAGAGAGAGAGAGAGTTGTACTCCTCAATGCTCCAAAAAGAGTTTAAAGGTTTGTTAAACTTGACTTGTTGCAGAGCCGTCCAAGTTCGTGTGCGAGGCGTGCCGGATGACGCTGAGCTCAGCCTGGGCCCTGCTGCAGCACGCCCAGAAGGAGCACGGTATGAAGATATACAACCTGGGCGCCGCCAGCACTCCCACACCCCCGGCCTCCCACCACCACCAGCCCAGCCCCCAGCCCCAGCCCCAGCCCGCCCACACCCGCACTCACTCTCACCCCCAGCCCGTGCACGTGCGCACCCCGGACCTGGCCACGCCGTCTCCCCGGTCCAGCTTCGAGCACCGGACCCCACCCTCCTCCGTCAGCAGCGGGCCCAGTTCCCCCTTCGCGGCCGGGGGCGCCCTCAACCCTTTCACCCCCTTCCGCATGCCCTTGGACGGCCGCATACCCCCCAGCCCCTTCGGGCGGCCCCCCGAGCTGCAGCTGCCCATGGACCTGCTGGAGCACTACCGCCTGCGGCCCCCGCACCTGGTGGGCAGTGTGGGCGTGGCCATCCCCCCGGCCATGGAGCCGCACCTGGCCCACGCCGCCTTTGATCCCGCGCGCCGTATGTCCACCCTGGAGACCCAGATTTACTCGCAGCGCCTCAAGCAGCTGGCCAACACCACCCTGCCGCCCGGCCTCATCTCCCCGCTTCCTGGCACCCCCTTCACCCCCCCTGTCCTCACCCCCCTCCAGCCCAACGCGCGCGAGTCGCGGGGAGGCCCAGACAGCAGCAGCGGTGGCAGCGGGCGGGAGAGCACGGGCAGCCAGGACCCGGCCCACGGGGAGCGGGCCGACAAGGACAAGGTGCAGCCAGTCAAGGAGCCCTCCCCGACCCCCGCCCCTGCCCCGGCCCCTGCCCCTGCCCCCGGTCCCCAGACCTCCTCCGAGCTGTCGTCCCAGCTGCCCAGTAAGCTCAAGTCGTGCGAGTTCTGCGGCAAGATGTTCCGCTTCCAGAGCAACCTCATAGTGCACCGGCGGTCCCACACCGGGGAGAAGCCTTTCAAGTGCCCGCTGTGCCCCCACGCCTGCACGCAGCAGAGCAAGCTGAAGCGGCACATGAAGACCCACTCCATGCACTCCACCTCGGGCACGCGCAACGCCTCCCTCACCTCCAACGCCACAGTGTCTTCTGACGGCAGTGTCCGCTCCACCAGCAGCACGCCGGACTCCACGCGCAACAAGCTCGACGACGCCTACGACCTGGACGACAACGATGAAGATGACGACGACTTGGACATGGAGGACGACGACGATGAGGAAGAGGACATGGAGGGAGACTTCACGGACGGGGACTATGAGAGTGGCGCCGAGGGCGACAGCAACGACGGCTTTCAGCTGGCCAAGGTGGAGCGAGGGAGAGCGGAGGAGGCCCACAGTCACAGCCAGGCGGGGAGCCCCAACGAGCGAGCCCCCACCCCCACCAAGCGCAGCGCCTCCGCCAGTCTGGTGAGCGAGGTGATGAAGAACTCGGGCCTCAACTGCATCCAGCCTTACAACGAAGCCTTTGAGGCAGCTCTGGCCGAGAAGTTCCACAAGGAGAGAGCCCAGAACATGGCCCACAGAGAGAACGGGCAAGGCGAGAACGGGACCGGCGCCAAGCGGCCTGGCAGCGGCCTCTTCCTGGGAAAGACGGATCTGCTGGGCGACAAGTCCATCAAGCGCGAACCCGGAGACTCGATCCTTCAAGACACGGGGTCCCCGGCCAGCATCTTCAGTCGCCCGGGGCTGGCCCGCTGGCTGCCTGACGGCCGCTCCTTCTTCCCCGGGTTTCCCCCGCCCTTTGCCCTGCAGGTGGGGGATCTGGGCCGGGACAACCACAACGGCTTCAGCCCCGCCAGCCTGGCCATCAGCGACAGTGCCTTAAAGGTGCCGCCTGCCAACATGGCGGGCCTGACCTCCATCTCCAAGCCCGGACCCAGCGCCGCCCAGTTGACCGCCAGCAACGGGGGCTCCGTCATCCCGCGCAAGGACAGTCGGCGCAACGACACGTGCGAGTTCTGTGGCAAGGTCTTCAAGAACTGCAGCAACCTGACGGTCCATCGCAGATCTCACACGGGCGAGAAACCCTACAAATGCGAACTCTGCAACTACGCCTGCGCCCAGTCGTCCAAGCTGACGCGCCACATGAAGACCCACGGCCGTCTGGGGAAAGACGTGTACAAGTGCAAGTTCTGCAACATGCCTTTCTCCGTTCCCAGCACCCTGGAGAAGCACATGCGGAAGTGTGTGGAGAGCCGCAACGCGCGCATCTTGGCCGAGCAGGTGAGCGCCCAGGTGATAGAAACGAACGCGGTGCCGCTGATGGAGCAGGAGAACTCAGAGTCGAACCACAGCTCCTCCGCCCCCAGCCTGACCGGCCTGCCGGGGCCCCTGCCACCCAGAGAGGAGCCCCTGGCTTTGGCACTGGACAAGAGGTCTCCCGATAACCGGCCTCTAATACCCATGGCGCTGACCATGGAGAAAGTGGCCTTGGATCCCCGGCCTCTGGTCAGCAGTCCTGGTGACGTGCCCATGGCCCTCACCATGGAGAAGACGGCACGAGACAGCCGACCGCTGGTCAGCAGTCCTGGCGAGGTGGACAAAGGGCCCATGGTGCCAATGGCGCTGACCATGGAGAAAGCGGCTTTGGAACCCCGGCCTCCGGTCAGCAGTCCTGGCGAAGTGGACAAAGTACCGATGGTGCCCATGGCCCTCACCGTGGACAAAACCTCTCTGGAGAAAAGTCCGCTGGAGAAGGAAGCGGAGAGGCAGGCAGCAGATATCAAGTCGGATTGGGCTTGTTGATTCTCTCCCCTCATACCCCCTACACCCAAACCCTCCCTCCCTTCTTCAGGTTCTTTCACCAAGAATATGCAAAAGCACTGTGAGGACAAACACTTCAGTTGTGACTGATAGTAGTGAGAGAGGGGAGACCGACCTGTCTTGATGTCAGCTTCCAATGGTCATCATGTTGTTGGCAACGACATGTCTTGTCCTCCACGGAACCTTTCAGCACTGAAGCGGTCACCAGACAGTTTAGAAATGATCACTTTTTCCTTACAAGCCGAGGAGGTGGCCGCTTCAGCATTCTTGGTTTTTGTGAACTGTGGGTGGGTCACCTTACCATGACTTAAAAGTTTCAATACAGAACACGTGAAATGGCCCATGCCTGGCAGTCTCTTGTACAGCTTCCTTTTGCCCTTCGAGCACCTGTGCCATTGACAGAAATACCATTGAGATCTGAACTTACCTCCTCGTGGCATACACGCTTCTCACAGATTTGTCGCTGGATGAGCAAAATCAACTGTGCCATATTCTTCTAATAAATACATTTTACTTAAACGGACTGTTCACGCAAAACAACAAAAACCAGGTTGTGGCTGCTTCGTTATTCTGTGTAGAATTTGCAGATGCAAGGAGTGAGCGGTGACAAGCAGAAAATCTCATTATGCTCATGACGTAGATGATACATGATACTGACGGTCGTTTCGATAGTGAGGAATACTGTCGACAAGTTCAATGCAAAAGACAACGTGTAGACTTCCAGTCGATGTAGAATCGACAATCTGGGTTATATACAAATTCGCAGCAAAAAACCTGGTACACATTACGCAGTGCCCTTAATCATACACTAAGTGTGTGTGAGGTTTGGGGGTAGGTAGTTCTCCTGTCTTATACCCAACAATAACGTAGTAATAAGATGAAACTGCCTCAAGTGTAGAACAAAACAACAAAATCTTCGTGGTGTGCCATATTTAGCTATGTTTGTGCGCGTCTTTGTAAATAATTAGCATTCAGATCCTGTCTTGTATTTCTTCTGGTAAAAATTCCCAGCTCAGAACCACCATCACCAACTGAGCAGCTGAGTAACTTTCGACCACTCCGCACTGACACTGAGCATATATTCATTAACAGTTATGTGTCTGGTAAAAGAAGCTATCTTTTGGATAGGAAGATCGGGGTGAAAAGTATTTCTTCGAAGTAAGCAGATAGCCAGCTTTCTTTCACGTCGGAAACTTGTAAGATGTATCACAAAAAAATGTTATTTACTCTGCAACGAATTACAGTGTGTTTGTGCAAACAGTTTCGGGTTTGTGGCTTGTGAATTTTCAGCTTCTCATTTAACAAAGAGTTTGATGTTGTAACACATTAGATTTTTTTGTTCAAGGTAATTTTGAACATTGATTGAAACTAACCGTAAGTAATAGTGTGACATAATTAACCGTTGATTATATGATTGTTGGTTTCTCTCTCTCTCTCTCTCTCTCTCTCTCTCTCTCTCTCTCAACTTTATGGATGAATCTGTGTTAACAAATATCTGTGGGTTTACAGTGTGATTGTGTGCGCGCGTTTGTGTATATGAGTGTGCGCGTGGTGTGGGTGGGTGGGTGTGTGTACTGAAAGTGGACAAGAGAAACGTTTTCCTGTTTTGTACACAGCTTCCTTCACTTGATAATGATAATACTCAGAAGAGTGTGTTTGATTTACTGCCAATGGTGTCAGGGTGGAGGGAGACAGGCGTTTGATGTGGTTTTTGTGTTTCACCCTTTTGTCCTTCCTCCTCCGGCTGTGGTGATGATGATGCCAGTGTGGTTATTTGAGCTTCTCGTGTCCTTTCGTTGGATCTTCAGTGTTGTTGTTGACTGATTTGAGTGGATGTAAGGAGTGCCTAGCGTCCACATTTTTATGTTAACTCCCCGCACTTAAACCCCCACCCTCATCCCCTCCCCCCGCTTTTCGCTTTATATTGTTTTCAAATCTCCTTTTTCAGATTTATCTTTGGAATTTCTAATTTAGAATCATTATAGCAAATAGAATAACCTTTATTGTTACGATTCAAGAGAATATTTTACCGGTGACCGTAGAGACAAGAAAAAAAAAAGAAGAAAAAATGACAGGAAAAGACATAAATGGCGTTAGAGTTAATCGGTTTTCCTCTCCTTTGAATTTTGATGGGTTGATTATTCATTTCTCGTTATGTATCGGTACAAGCGTATATATATATATACAAGGACGCATGCTGTAAAATCTATCCCAGTGCCGGGGTTAATTTTAGTAGATAATTATGTGGACAGTTATATGTTTGCAGAATTGATAATGATTATGATCACAGTGTAGTGCTCATTATTTGCGTTGCTTTGCATGTCTGGTATTGTAACAGTCGTTTCTTACTTCTGTTGAACTGTTTTTGGTGAAATCAAAGTACATTGTGTTGAAGTGATCGAGGACAGAGAAGTAGGGTTGCGCTGACAGGAGTGCTTGGTTTTTTGGAAGCATTAGCAGAAGACAGTCTTTTGGATGGAAGACAGTCTTTCGGATGTGAAACAGAGCAGTAAGAATCGTTTGAGAAATAAGTTGCGTCCACAATTGAGGTACATTTCGCCGATGTGCCGTCAGTTTTTCGGCACAGGAAAATGATTTGCAGCGGAAAGTAAAAGTTGAGAAAAATCACACAAGACAGAGATATTCCGTCCCGCTAAAGGCTTAAGGAATCCTCAGTGTGTCGTGCAAGCAAACAATTGATTGGTCAAGTTCCAAGTTGTTCTCCCTAGTTTCCCCTGTTGTTATGTTTTTTTGTGTGTTTGTTTTTCTTGTTGATTAATGGTATGATTTGTAGTACTGTTTGTTTTTTGTGGTTTTGCAGTCATTCTGTTTTTGTTTTGTTGTTGTTTTTTGTTGTTGTTGTTGGGGTTTTTTTGTTTGTTTGTTTTTTGGTTTTTTGTTGTTGTTTTTTTTTGCTGTTTGTGGCCATGTAGAACTGTTTTAGATCATATTCTGTACCCGTGCTTTGTTCTACGTGGTGCCATGAACGTCAGCATGCATACACGGAACTCCTCTCTCTCTCCCTCTGTCTGTCTCACTTTTTTTCTTCTGTCTCTGTCTCTTTCCCTCTCTGTTTCTCTATATGCCTCTCTCACTCCCTGTCTGTCTCTCGGTGCTCAAGCGAGTTGTCCTCCTGGTTGGCTTGTGTTACGATGTATACATGTACACTGAACTTCTAGTGCCATAGTGCCTCACACATTTCTTTGTTGTCTGTAATCATTCATAATATGGCAACAAGATTTTTATATCATGATGATATGAGATTTCATGGATGTTTTCAAAGTGTCTTTATTTGATGATATGATGATGATGATGATGATGGATTGTATTCTGTTCAGATCTTTCTTTTTGTCTTTTGTGTGTGTAATATTCAGAGCGTTTCTATCTGAGATGTACATAGACGGATCGTTTATTCAATATTGGTTTGTTGTTGGTTGGCCGCTATTTCCCCCTCTTTTTTTTTCTCTTTTTTTTTCCCCCTTTTTTAATTTTTTTTTAATTTTTTTTTTTTTACACATTGTCTCCTTTTTTGAGTGATGTGTGGATCATTCATAGCCTGATGTTGCCATTGTAAAGATACGGGAAGTAAGTGAAGATGTTGATTACGCGTGCTCTTCATAGTCTACTACAACTGATGAAGTATTCGTTTATTTGTTGTTTTTTGTGCCATGTATATTTCTCCCTCCCTCCCATGAAGACAAACGTTAAAGGGGGGTCGGGTGGGAACCGGGTGGGAACCAGCAGTGACATGATTGGTTAAGACATCAGTATACAGAAAGTAATTCGTGCGACTCTCTCTCTCTCTCTCTCTCTCACCATGTAGTCAGTCTCTGGGCATTCAGCTGCTCTGTCCTTTCCATTCCACAGACATAAATACGTGTAGACAGTCAGTCTGCCTGCCGGAGTTTCCTCGTTTCATTCCGCACGGGGAAAAAAAAAACACCTCCTCGGTTGTTTTGGGCAAATTCACAGAAAAGCAAGTGTCTCAGTGCGTGCGTGCTTGTGCGATTGGAAATCGTAAGATGTATTGACGCACTATATTGCTGTTTGACAAATTTTCAAAACAAGAAAGAAACAGAGAAGAAGAAGAAAGAAAGAACGAAAGAAATGGTGGTGAAATGATTTTTAATGAAAATATTCCTTTTCAGTACTAAACATTGGAACGAGATACAGGCTAATATCTCAGCAGTAGACCGTTGCCGGATGCAACAGTGGCTTTATATCAACAGTCGCAATGCAAAACCTGGCAACAGAGCGCTTCTGTTGCTTGCCCTTGACAGCCGAGTAAGGCAGGGAAGGACAACTCTGGTCACTACAAATTACCGCCCCTGTTCATTGCTATCGCCTCGCCACACAGATTATCACAGTCCATTTACACTGATTAGCCTAGACAGCAGTTGCCATGTATCCATCTGTTCAACTAAACGCTTTTCGCGCAGAATCGTTATCCCGTACAGGACCCCACTATAATGGCGTGGCCTTGATTGGCTGTACTTAGAGTGAAGCTAAAGCCGCTCAAAATGGTGTTCAGAAGGGATGCAAATGATTTTTTTAAAAACTTAATCGGACTTTACCCTTCCAGATATTGCTATTGTCTTTTTTTCGGAGCTTATCCCAGATATTGCTGCTGTCGACATTTCTTATCTTAATAGTTATTGCTGTTGTCCCTGTCAAAACTCGAGTGTTTGATTGGTCAGTTCAATTTCTCTGAGAGACCAGTCCCGAAGGACTGACAGAAACAGGTCCATTCCCACCAGCTGGCGGTCGGTGTTTGTTGTGACCACTGAACCCAGACGCTTCATACAGTGCCATAGGAGTTTCACACTCTGAAATGAGCCACGACTTCATCAAACTTACTGACACCCCCTGGGTGGATGGAGGCCCCACTACCCCACTCCCCTCAATGCCCACACCCGACCTCCAATTTATCTTGCCCGTACACCTTTTGAATCGTGCTGCCATTACACCGTATTCTTTTTGCCATTTAATAAATGAACAGAAAATATATAACGAATTTTTATGAAGTGATGAAGGGTTTTGCAGTACAAAAAAGAAAAAAAGTTTTTATTGACAGGAATGATGTTACTTTTTGATTTGATGCCGTCACCACGCTTCTCTTTGATTGTCCACTGCACGGGGCACGAAATGGATGGTATGTAGATCACTTCCACCCCTACTGTACCCTGAACTAACTTCTCTTTAACCTGCCCCTCTTCTGTTCCCAGATTCCTGTGTTGGGGGAAAACACCCTTACCAACGTCCACCCCATCCGTGTGCATATTGCGGACAAACTGTGCACATGCGGCCACGCTGGAGTTTGTGTGTGTGTGTGTGTGTTCCCTTGGCTTCCAGAGAACGCTGGTAGAACTGAGTTAGTAGTACCTCTACCGTTCGTCTTTTACGGATCGAACGTCATTCACGTGTGTGTGTACATTCAAACCTGAGGCAGCATTCTGAGAACATAGCCCGCTCTGGATCTCAATGCAGCTGTTTCATCACGACATTATGGGGTGGAGGACAGTTTGTGCAGGAGACAAAGTGGGCAAATGATAGATCGGAAATATAGTAATGAATAACAGGTGGTGCGGAAACAAAAAAGAGACGAAATGGCGCGAAAAGAATGATGCCATTTGAGTGGGGCAGATATCTGTTCCTAAAGGACCCACCACACACGGAAAGTGGTGGTCCTGTTCCTAAAGGACCTACCGCTCACGGAAATTGTTGGTTTGTATGCAACCGCTCAGACAGTGAAGTTGCTGTGAAACAACAGTCAATGCCTACTGATGATCCAGGCTGATACCACGCCCCTTACCTGCCGGGATGAAACAGATGCATTGCTTTGTGCAAGTTTTACTCACTCTACTGGTTGTGCAAGAATCGGTTTAAACCGCACACCTCTATCAACCCCTCTGGGATGCTTTGCACAGAGAAGAAAATCTTTACTACTATTCTTTGTGATTGTTCTACTGCCCTTGCTCTTCGATCTCTTTTTTTTTTTTTTTTTTTTTTTTTTTCCTCCCTTCCTTCTTTTGTTCAGGACAACACTAGGCTTGTAAATACACGGGTGGTAGATGGTACTGACCTTTGACTTTTTCTGCATGTTCATACCGTTCAGATTTATTTCCCTGTATGCGTGTTAGTGGAGAGAACGCCACTCATGTTAACACTCTGTCCTTGCGGTACAGCCACAAAAAGTATGGGGGTTTATGTGTGTTTTCTCTCCATGAGCCAACATCAGACTGATCGTCAACTTTTTGCCAATGTTAATTCTTGTGATAAGCACGACTGGAAATGAAAGATGGTAAGACACAAATCATGCTGCAAAATGATCCGTATGTGTAGCATGTGGCTTTTTGTTTATTATTCTTTTCTGCATTTGTTTTCCCTCTTCGGGTTTTTTATTCTCGTTTTTACAGCTTCTTGTTTTATATTTTTTTAAACTGATATTTGTGACCAGATAAAGTTCGGTAAAGAACGAGACAAAATATATTGTATGATATATTCATTAAAAAAAAAAAAAAAAAATGAAGCATGATAAAAACAAAATCTTTGTTAAACACCAATATTATATATTTTCAAACGAACATTGGAATATAAAGCTATAAAAAAAAAAATTTCCAGATCATTTGTCGGCTGATCGATCATTTGTGAACAGAGGGCAGCTACAAAGGCTGCATAGCAGAATTAGTATCATCATAATTATTATCTTTGGTTGGGAGACACCCATGAAATTAATCGGTGCATGGTATGTGGTTTGTAGTTGTGTAACAAAGCAGCTTCAGTCCTAACTTCTGACGTTGAACAATCTGGAAAAAAAAAGGAAGAATTAGTCATGTCTTCTTTCTCTATTTGCTCATCTCACCCTCTTTTCTTTGCTGGCTGTTTATATATATATATATATATATATATATATATATATATATATATATATATAACACGTGGTAATACAACGTTAACATGGGTTTGTTACTTCCACCTCCCCACCCCATCTCTATCTATCTCTCTCTTCCCTTCCTTCCCATCTCCCACAGTTTCAAGGGAGAAAAAGTGCTAGTGTCATACATGTGGCCGATAACAGTGCCACGCATCGATGATTGAAGATGTGCAATAGACTAATTTATTGCATAGTGTTTGTCTGTTTTGTATCAAACGGGCGAAGAGAATAAGGGTGTGGAGCCTACACTGCAAGAGAATGGGGGGGAGGGGGGTCATAGATTTCTGGGTGCCATACATGTTTTGTCGTGTTGATGATGATGCAGTTTGGACAACACCACTACGAAGAAGAAAAGAGAGAGTGCACTACAGCTTCGAGGGGGAAAGAATGATAATCACAATCTTGGAACAATATTGGAGTCTTGTGTCATATATTTTCTGTAAATTAAACGGTGTTTTGATGGGGGGAAAAAAAGAAAGCACTGTCCTCCTCTCCTTTTGTTTTGTGTAACAGACTTTTTTTTATGTTTCGGTTCACATTTTGTGTTTTCATGTGCTTTGTTGTTATCGATATTCACGGTGACCTTTTCGTCCCATGTTTTGATTGGTTGATGGTCTACAAAAATGTGTTATTCTTTCTTTTATTTTTTACCTTCTTTTCCATCCCCGCCCCAATCAGTCCCCATTTCACCCCACGAGGAGAAAATAACAATCCCTCTTTCTCCTCTTCCATCCCCAAAGTACAGGGTGTGTTGTTTTTTTTCTTTTCGTGGAAAAAAATGGCGATAAGGTTTCTAACTGGTATAAAACAATGCAAAGAATATTATTATTATTATTATTATATATATATATATATTATAAATGGGAGGTTACAACACTTAGTTTACAAAGTGACGTGTTTGGTAGTGGCAAACAAGGGAGGTTACAACATCTGGTTTTCGCGTTGTCTTGCCACTGTGTTGTGGAGAAGGATGGAAAGATTCCCACTGCCCTTGTCCACTGGTCTGTCGTCCATGTTGGAGTTTGATGAATAGTATCCAGGTCAACAATCCTGCTAAGTTCGATTCCTCTTGTTTAGGAAATCGGCTGACTGGTAATTCCCGAAGGACACAGGCCAGGCTAACGGAGATAGCTGACGGACGACAGTTGGCCAAGTGAACTCGGTACCTCAGAGAAGGATGTCTCAGCGGAACTACACAATAGAGTTTTCAATGGCCAAAGTTGGTGCTGGCCCTGACCGAGGATAAGCTAAAGATTGTTGTCCTGCTCTCGAGGATAAAGCAAATGTTGGTTGGCCCTGATCGAGGATAAGCAACTCAGACTCCCCACCACGCACCCCATCCACCCCCTTGTTTCTTTTTTTGTGCTCGCGTTGAATGGACTTTTTTTTTCTTTTTTTTTTTTTTTTTTTGTTGAGGGGGGGGGGGGGATGTGGTCGTAATCATTATTATCATTACTAGACAATGAAGAGTCAGCAAGGGGCACGTTAGTCCTTGGCACCTCCGTTATAGGCTCACTGAGGTTAAGTTTAAAGGTTAACCTTGAAATTGTCCTTGGTATTTCAGTTATGGGCGGACCAAGGTTAAGTTAAGTTTAACCTTAGTCGGCCTATATAACCAAACTTAAAATGATGGTCAAAAAGTAGGCAATGAAATGTTGGCATTTGAATGAAATTCAAAAGGGCAGATGTGTTAAATAGTCCTAATAGTCCTTGGCAGTTCAGAAGAAGACCGACTAACCTACACCTGAGCAGCACAAGCCCTGTGCAGGTCGGTAGAGGCGGCAAGGTGACCGAAACGACCAAGTAGAATCTCCACGTGGGGAATTTCTGGAAAGGTCTCCCAGCCATATTGATTTTATACCCTGGGTCTCATGGCTTTGGTACCAAACAACGATGCCCTTCTTCTTCTTCTTTAGTATTATTATTATCATTAATATTGTTGTTAACATTTCCCTTGTTATAATTATGTAAGCCTTCAGGGTTTGCGTAAAGACTCTCCGTGGGCGCGCGCGTGTGCGTGTGTGTGTATGTGTGTGCTGGCACGTCGTATCACAATTATACAAATGATGAGTATAAAAATCGACAGTGTCAATGTGTTCGTATGATACCGACATAGAGAGAGAGAGGGGTGGGGGAGGCGGGGAGGGGGGGGGGGGGGGGCAGTGGAGAGATTCCTATGGTCTTGTTTCAGTGTTAACAGTCCGTGGAACAGAAAAAAGTAGACTATGGGTATAATCGTACTCCAGCTTCCACCTCACCTCCACTCCCACCCCCTTCCGACCTTCCCTTCCTCATCCTGCCCCCCTTTATGGGAGAGGAGGGGGCAGTTGGAGAGGGGGGCGGGTGGGGAGGGGGTGAGTAAATTAAGTTTGTGGTTTTCTTTATTTCATGCTATTTTATTTTAGTTGTTTGTTGTTTTTGTTTTTTCCATGCGAAACAAGTTGTACTCATTATGTTATTTTATTTTAATTTATCTTGTTTTATTTCATCTTTTTTTTTTCTTTTTTTTAAATTTCATTTTATTGTTTTA
This sequence comes from Babylonia areolata, assembly GCF_041734735.1. NCBI lineage: Eukaryota > Metazoa > Mollusca > Gastropoda > Neogastropoda > Buccinidae > Babylonia > Babylonia areolata. The sequence goes on from NC_134879.1 coordinate 33,705,721, forward strand.
GGTCAAAGCTTTTGTGTTTGGTTTCGTTGTTGGACAAGCCGTGGATGCATGGAGCCCACGAGAGGACAGCCAGCCCGTTTGGGTCCGTGCCTCAGCCGCCCCCCTCCCCCCCTCCTCCCCCCCAAGCCCCCTCAACAAAGACCACAGTAAGGGGGTAGGACTGGCTGTTGTGTGAGTCTTGTTTTGGGGGTTGTTTTTGTTTGTTTTTTGTTGTTTTTTTCCCTTCAGGGCAACCTACACAGAAACGAGAGAAACCATCTGTACAACAACAACAATAAAGGAGAAGGGATGCGGGAGTGGAACGGGAGGGGTGGGGGAAAGGGGGAACTGCACAGCGGAGAAGATTTATATTTTGTACAAGAAAAGAATTAAAAAGCGGAGAAAAAAAGTATATTTTGTTTTGTGTTACAGAAGTACAAGCCAAGAGAGATTTAGATTTAAAATGTGTTAAAACCAAAAAAGAAAAAAAAAAAAAGACAATAACAAAGGAGCTTTTATAGCTTTAAAAAAGCGGAGAAAAGAATCACACTTTGTTGTTGTTGTTTTAAAAAAAATACAAATCAGAATAAATCTGACTATAATCCGTAAAAAAATTTGAACAAAAAGACAGAGATAAAATAAATGATGATAATTAAACCACAAGAACTGTTTATTGACCGTTTCTCTTTCATCGTTGTTCAGTTAAAAAGACTTTATTTTTTCAGAATGTAAGAAAAAAAGAAGAAAAAAGAAAAAAAAGGTTATGCAAAGCGAAAGGAGCGGAGCAACTCAAAAGATAAATGTGTGTTTGAGAGTAATATATATATATATATATATATATATATATATATATATATATATATATATATATTGCTCGTTTCTTTGTGCTTCTTTTTTTCTCTCTCTCTGTCTCTTTTTCCTCCATGTTACGTTTACCGAGACACTAAGGGCAAGTGGTGTACTCCATTGTGTCTGTTCCCCATGAACGCTTCCAGTACCCAACCCGTCAGCTCTTTGATAGCCTTGATCCCATTGGTCACCACTACCGCTACTGTCACGCAGCGTTTCTCTCAGTGTTTTATATCGGTGCCATAATTCTTAATTCTTTTTTTTTTCTTTTTTTTTCAGATTGGTTTTATTTTCCTTTCTTTCTTTCATTTTGATTCATTTTAGGAGATGTGGTGGGGTGGGGGGTACTGGGCTGCAGGTGTTCTGTGAAATTGATCAAATTTATCTTCTAGACATTTGTTGAAAATTATTCTCTCTCTCTCTCTCTCTCTCTCTCTCTCTCTCTCTCTCTCTCTCTCTCTCACACACACACACACACACACACACACACACACACAGGTCCTTTCGAAAAATTGATACTCAAAAATAGATTCTGCATAATCGACTAACTCAAAAATAGATTCTGCATAATCGACTAACAATCATCTTCATAAAAAAAAAATCAAATATTTAAGAATTATCACTACAAACATGGCAAGACTGTTTAAAGTGATAAAGTGAAAATGGTGAAATAAGCGTAATACATTTCATTGAAAAAGAAATATAGATAAACTAAACTGAAATTACAAAATACGTAATGAATTCAAATGATATGACAAACTTTCATAATTATGTACGACTGATTTTTCCCCATTTATTTTACGTATCAGGTGAATGCATTAAAATGAGTTGATAACATGAAATGATTTGCATAATTTATCAATATTTTAAAAACAAAAAAGTGGACGTTTCCTGTGATGAAAAAAAAATTCACACTTTGTTTCAGCTGAAAATCACAATGATTTAAATCAAACAATCAGTTTTCAGTACCTCGGTCTTATATGTTTTTGAGTGTGTATCTGTGTGTGTGTGTGTGTGTGTGTATGTGTGTTCACTAAAATTCAGGATACAGTCGACATAGAAAAATATAATGTGGAACTCACCCAAAAATCTACTGAGTGCATAATGATAATCATTCATAATATGGGACATTAAACATGTCGTTATGGTCTTGTTATCACAGACAGACACACACACTCACTCACACACACACACACACACACACACACACACACACACACACACACACGGATGTTCGTTTTGATTCCCTAAACCCCACACTCTCTTTCACCTGCCCCCAACCCGCCCCTACTTACGTGTCCCACTCTCTTCTTCCAACACACACACACACACACACACACACACACACTTCACGCACGCCTGTTATAGTTTGATTAATTGGAGGTGGATTGATGTCTAAGTTAGCGGATGCATCTATAACAATCTTGCGCTGTTTCACAATCTCACAAGTTTGGTGCTCTTTGTCTCTCTTGGATCAATACTATCGGGTGACCGGGATTTTTTTTCTTTTTTCTTTTTTTTTTTCTTTCTTTTTTTCCTTTTCCAATCGATTTATTGGCATATTTTCTTGCTCACATTTTTCTGTTTTGTTTCCCAGTGGCATGGTATTGGGGTTGGTTTTGTTCGCTTTGTTTTTTTCTCTCTCATGATTATCATGCACGAGCTTTTTTATGATGTGAAATCATTTCTAAATAATCGCGGAAGAGTTCGTAAGCTTCTTCCTCTAATTTTTTTCTCTCCTATAAATGATAATACTATTATTGCATTACTTTTTTAAAATTTTTATTTAAACATTGTTTGTTAGAGGTCAGTGTGACTTTTATTTTGTGGTGCTTTTTTTTATATATATATATAAAAAAGATTACGGCTTATCAGAACTATTTTTCAGTTATCCCCTTCGGGTTTTTTCTTATTGTGTCCCCCCACCCCCACCCCCTCCCACACACCCATCTCTCTCTCTCTTACCGCTCGTATCGTATTGGTTGGCTTTATGTTTATTTCCTTTCACTTGTAGAGCTGCTTTTTGTATTTGGTAACACGTTTTGCCATGTTGATTTTTGAAACCTTTTTTTTTTTTTTTTTTTTTTTTTTTTTGTTCAGCTTAAAGCAAATTTTCGTTCTTTCTAATGTGACTGTTATACTCTGCAGTAAAAAGTACTACTTGGATGACCTCAATAAAAAAAAAAAAAAAATTAAAACCTCTGTCCAGAAAGATGTGTTTGTTGTTTTATTGCTCACTTATCCCGTATCTTTGTTCCTCCCTCAGCCTCCTCTCTCTTCTCTTCCTTCTCCTCCCCACCCTCTCTGTCTCTCTGCATGTGTGTGTGCGCGCGTGCGTGCGGATGTGCGTGTGTGTGTAAAACATTTAAACTAACTCCAGAACTACAAAGAAAACCATACATGTTTTCTCACTAAGGATATATTTATTAACGAGGGTAACAGATCAGGACGGCATGTGCTTCCACCCCCCTCACACACACACACACACACACACACACACACATATTCAGCCCTAATGAGGGACCAAAAACAACTAAAAATCAAACTGTAAACAAAAGGTAAAAGAAAACAAACTTAAAAGCCAATGAGAACACCTGTATCAGTACAATCAAGCTCCCTACCTCTTCGATCACTACACCCTGCATCACTATCCAAACCAACCAACCACAGCTCAGCTGTCAGCGTGTTGGACATCACGTGACGCTATCTCTTTACCAAGGGGAAAGTCTCTCGCTGTTATCCGGCGCCACTCACTCTTTTTGTTCTTTTATTCTGATTGTTTTACAAGCCTGCACGTGTGTGCGTTATACTGTCAAACTGGAGTCTCCTACAATATTGTTGCTAGGGACAATTCCCTTGTTGCCATGGGTCCTTTTCCGTGCGCTAAGTCCCATCTTACACACGAGACCTCAGTTTGACAATTCCGTCGAATTTATCATCGGATGAAAGATACGAAGAAACGCAGAAAATACAATATATACAATATATAATAAAACATTTATACACAGGTCAATATTGCCAGCAAGGAAGTCACATTTCCTGCGGGCGCTAAGAATAAAACAGACAATAACGGGATACAGGCCTATTTTATGGACCTTTAGAAGTACAAAAAAACAAGACACGACATCATAACATAGGCCCTATAAGAGCCCTTTAGAAGACAAGTACAAAACTAAGCATAAATGATAAAATGATATCGTTTTTCTTTTTACGAACAACTCGTTCGTCGTTCCTAACAAGGAAAACACACACACACACACACACACACACACACACACACACACATCCTTTCCACGACCATACACCAGTTCCAAAGGAAATGTAAATCCAAAACCACCACCCCTTGCAGACTCGCAAGGTGGAGGGAGACAGGGCAGGGAGGAAGGGGGGGGGCACCGAAATGAGTTTCTCCCCCCCCTCCCCCCCGCACCCTCCACCACACACACATCATTGTGGAAGAAGACCTACACTGTCCTTCCTGGTCATAATAACAGCACTTTTCATTTCGCACTGCCCGCGTCCAAACTAGCACCATACCGGGAGAAGAAAGAACACGAGCCCACTCCACAAAAAAAGTTTCAACAGCTTTCTACGCTTACCGCGATGGAAGGCGAAAGGCAGTAATTTGAAAGACAAACGCCAGTAACTTTTGCCAGCGCCCTGCATTCATTACTGCGGACATCACCACGGGAGAACTCAGAGTAAGCTCCCTCTAGTACCGCCGAAAGCTGAGGCGACGGACAGAGAATCGGCGGAAGAAAATGGCGGGTTGATCATTACACAAGGCCCGTAACTCTGCGGTTGATGATTACGCAAGGCCGGTAACTCTGCCCAGCCGGTAAACCAGTGACGCTGGAAATGGCGAGAGTGGCGAGGAGCGGAGGGTGGGGAGGGTGCCTCCTCCGGCAGAGACGAACAAGACTGGTGCACTGAGGGGGACAACGAAGCATCTGGCTTGGGTGACAGGTCAGATTCTGTGGGAAGAATGTGACGACCACTGCCACTGACACACACCAAGACCGCGAGAGCAATTTGCTGTGACAAAAAAAGTAACAAGACAAGACAATACAATGTCATACAACACAATGCACACAAAAAAGTTTATTTGGTTTTTTTTACTGATCAGAACGATTTGTGCAAAATTATTGAGAGCTTAAAGCATTTAATTGAAAAGAAAGTCATTGCTAATAAAAAGTGGTCACCTGTTGTCAATCAGATTGCGTGTGTGTGTGTGTGTGTGTGTGTGCGCGCGCGCGCGAAAGGAGAGTGCTGTCCACTTCACCACCACCTACAGCCATCTGTCGCCCGGCTCAGTCAAGTTCCAGCAGAGTTCGTGGAAATAAAAGGACTTGTACCTTTCTCCGGTTCCAGACCTTCCAGCTTCCCCGATCGGCGCCAGTCGCAGACACAGGAAACAGCTGCTGCACAGCTAAGAGTGCAGTGTGATATGATGGAGTGTGAACGCAGCACCTTACTCCCCCACCCCCCTCTCTTCCCCCACCCCCCTTTTTTCTCCCTCCCTTTCCGTGAACGTGTACAGCTGCTGTAGGTATAGTTCGACCACTGAGATGTAAAGTTTGGTATGCAGGTCAATGAGTTCCACATACTTCTAGAAGGCCATGTGCACCATATTGGTTAACAGGGCTGCTGTGATCCTTTCTTTGAGCAGAACCAAGACTACAAACCAAATACTAGCGTGCCAAATTCTGACAGCGCCAGACAAATACGTTTCTTATTGAAGAATCCGTCAAAAGTCTTTCAAGTAACACTTCCTGTTTTCGAGAGAGAGAGAGGGGGAGGGGCGGCGGGGGGGGGGGGGGGGGGGGGGAGAGAGAGAGAGAGAGAGAGAGAGAGAGAGACAGAGACAGAGACAGAATAAAAAAGGAAGACTAAAGCAAAAACCTGATTTCACTCGCCATAATGCGCACGTTTTTCCTTTCGACAGAACATCATTATTGACTGACAGGTAGTTCACCTGTCCTGACTGTTCACCTAAACTAGAAGGTCACACCGAATCAAAACCATCTCTTATGCAACCGACTGCCTCGACATCAAGTCACGGTTTGTTCACAAAAAAGCTCGCATGGTCTCACTCTGGTATGGTTCAATTGAAACGGTAGGGGTGTATCACCATAACAATCATTTCCGAGGAAAGCTGATTAACAATGCATTCATCCACCATCACCATCTCCATTCACCATAGGGAAAAAAAACCAAAAAAAACAAAAACAAAAAACGTCACGTCGAAAAAGTCACGACATATATATTACTTTATTAATCTCCATAACAACTGTTTGGCTTCAAGCAATGAACGCCTTATTCAGTTAACACACAAAGCCATTAATACATATATATTTGTGAATATGACCACATGATTTCCGACATTCAGTGACATTGTGCACAAAGAACTGGAAATATTTCGTATTTGTATTGTGTCTTATAAATCTTAAAGGCTTCATGATATTGAAGTACTCTGTTCTTTCTTTTCTATTTAATGCCACCCTATCGTCGTGGTTAACTCCCCTCTCCCCCTCTCCCCCACTTCCCGCCTCCCCCTCCCTCAAAAAACAAACAAACAAAAAATGCTGTTAGCTCACATGTCCAGTTCCAACATACACATCACACACACACACAGAGACAAGACACATCACACACACACACACACACACACACACACACACACGTACGCACAGACAAGACACATCACACACACACACACACACACACACAAGACAAGACACATCGCACACATACACACATACACAAGAACAAGTCACATCGCACGCGCGCGCGCACACACACACACACACACACAAGACACATCGCACGCGCGCGCGCGCACACACACACACACACACACACACACACACAAAAGACAAGACCAATCGCACACACACACACACACACACACACACACACACACACAAGACATATCGCGCGCGCGCGCACGCGCGCACGCACACACACATATACACAACACATCGCGCGCGCGCGCGCGCGCACACACACACACACACACACAAGACAAGACACATCGCAAACACACGGGCCTACTCCCCGAGACTGGACAGTCCACGCGCACTTGACGAGCAAGGCATCAGACACAAAGTGGACATGCAAACTTTGACGAAGCGTGTGACGTTGTTTTCCTCTTCATTAACCCCGTCATTAGCGCAGCGTCACTTTCCACGGGCCAATAAAAACATGACACGTCAGCTCAGAAAGCACGAAAGGAACAGAGCCAGTACAAGGCCCACATTAACAGAGGCGTCGATATCGAAGAATTTTCCAGCAAAGCGTTGGCTTCGAGGAGGGAAAATGTCCGACATTTTGTGGACACACAAGCAGGAATTATGTCCTACAAAGTTGAGGAAACCATCCAAACCTCGCGCAGTCAACTCCATCAAGGTGAAAGGTACTGATTGTCTGTTGGCAATACTGACAGAGTTATCAGTCATCGGAATTATTAAGCTGCGGAACAATCTGACTGATCACTTTGTCACCGCAATAGCACATAACATTTTCAAAAACTCATTATACAGATACTGGGAGGATTACAACTACCAGATAACTTAACAGTTTCTTCTTCTTCTTCGTTCGAAGGCTGAAACTCCCACGTTCACTCGTATGTACACGAGTGAGCTTTTGCATGTATGACCATTTTTACCCCGCCATTTAGGCAGCCATACTTTCGGGGGTAACAGTTTCAAAAAATGATTTTGCAGATACTGGGAGGATTATAACTACCGGATAAAATTATCAGTTAGAAACTACTCAAAGTTTCAGTTTCTCAAGGAGGCGTTACTGCGTTCGGACAAATCCATATACGCTACACCACGTCTGCTAGGCAGATGCCAGACCAGCAGCATCACCCAGCGCGCTAAGTCAGGCCTTGAGTACATGCACATTATATTTGTGTAAGCTGTCAGAGTGGATTTCTTCTACAGAATATTGCCAGAGGACAATCCTCACTGCGTCGGTTCTCTTTCAGTGTGCCAAGTCCGTGCTGCACACGGGACCTCGGTTTATCGTCTCACCCGAAACGACCAGACGCTCAGTTTGATTTTCCAGTCAAACTTGGGAGAAAGGGCGAGAGCGGGATTCGAACCCACACCCTCACGAACTGTTTGTATTGGCAGATGAGCGTCTTAACTCACTCGGTACGGCCAGTCCTCTCTTCTCCTCTACACAGACCCCTCGGATGTCCAGTGGGTGTCTGAATGAGCCAACCTTTAGCTTCCGTCGTCAGAATTGTGGTATTCTTTGTCAACATTCACCTCTTCAGTATAAGAGCCTTCCACTTGCAATATTTTGATGATGGTAATTGGGGTGAAACGCTGTTAACGTCGTCTCTTTCGCCGTTCGTATGGAGAGAGTTAACCATTCTGTCACCTTCCTCATAACCTTGTTATAGCATGAGCAAACATGAACTGAGAATAACAACACTTTCATTCTACATATTCAGGCAAAAGGCTGGAGGCCGACCAGAGATATGATAATAATGGTGTCAGCTCGTCTGTCTGTTTTGTGTGTGCAATGTTCTACACCAGAAGGCATGGCCCAGTCTGGAATGATCTGCTACAAGAATTGCAGTAGTAACACCACCACCACCACCAAACACAATAAACAAAACAACAAACAAGCGATAACGACCATAACGACGAAAAAGACAAACAAAAAGAAGAAAAACAACAACAATAACCAACAACTAGGAAAACAACAAGGAAAGGAAGGAAAAGAAGAAGAGAATGAGAGAAAAGAAGAAGAGAAAGGAAGGAAGGAAGGAAGGAAGGAAAAAAGACGAAAGAAGCGGCAGTGACATCACTGTGCAGTCAGTCACACAGAGCAGGGTGTGGTGGGGAGGGGTGGGTGAGACAGCACAGGAACCACCTGATGGTCAGACGATACCCGGGGTACCACGCTACATCCACCCTTCACCACCCCCAGCTCCTCCTCCCCCCTCCACCCCCCCCGCCCCCCCACACACACACACACACACACACACACTCGGGGCTGCTCTGAATGATGGACAGAATGGGTAGACTCTCCACTAACGGAGCTGCCACTTTGTTTGAACACCCAACAGAACAGAAAGAGGAAGAGGGGACGGGGTTAACGACAGACATAGAGAGGGAGAGAGAGGGGGGAGGGAAGAATGATGGGTGGGGAGAGGTTGCGTGGAGGGTGTAGAAAGGAGTGAGACGGAAGGGGAGGGGGGGGGGGGCAGCAAAAAAGACAGAGAGATAGACGGGAGAGTGAGAGAGATGGGGGGGTGGGGGGGGGGTTGAGGGGGTGGAGGTGGAAGAGAGAGTTACTGACTGAGGTGGAAAGGATTACATGGGTACCACTGACAAGACAGATGAGAGACAGAAAATCAGCGTGTAGAAAATCAGTGAAGCACACACACACACACACACACACACACACACACAAAGACAGAAACAGGTCAGAGATGGAAAACACCCAGTTCTTGGTAAAATATCACAAAATCCATACGACTTTTTTAAGAGTAAACAAGAAGAAGAAAAAAAAAGACGAAACCCACACTCCCTATTAAAATGTCACAGCGGCAGTGCGCCATGGCGAACAGAGAATTAACGGGGTGCTTAATGGTTTTCACACAAAGCTCTTTTTTTCACCACAACCTAAGGGCCTTTAATGACGGCAAGCCCACCGTCTACCGCTATACGTTCATGTCTCGGGGAATAAAAGATGGTGTAGTTTTTTTCTCTCTCTCTCCCTCCTCACCTCCAGCCCCCCATCCATGCCTGTCATGTTCCAAGACGGCTGTGGAGGCTGCTGACAATTATATCATGCCTTTGTTCAGACAGCAGACAAAGTTTGACAAAAGGAGCTCAAGACGTTGATGAACATGAAGAGAAAAACAGCGGTGGCGTGGAGTATCTATCGTG
>NC_134879.1:33720460-33735460 GCF_041734735.1 Babylonia areolata
CTCTCTTTCCCTCTCTCCCTCAGTCCCCCCTTTCTCTATCTGTCTTTCCCTCTCTCCCTCAGTTCCCCCCTTTCTCTATCTCTCTTTCCCTCTCTCCCTCAGTCCCCCCTTTCTCTATCTCTCTTTCCCTCTCTCCCTCAGTCCCCCCTTTATCTCTCTTTCCCTCTCTCCCTCAGTTCCCCCCTTTCTCTATCTCTCTTTCCCTCTCTCCCTCAGTCCCCCCTTTCTCTATCTCTCTTTCCCTCTCTCCCTCAGTTCCCCCTTTCTCTATATCTCTTACCCTCTCTCCCTCAGTCCCCCCCTTTCTCTATCTCTCTTTCCCTCTCTCCCTCAGTCCCCCCTTTCTCTATCTCTCTTTCCCTCTCTCCCTCAGTCCCCCCTTTCTCTATCTGTCTTTCCCTCTCTCCCTCAGTCCCCCCTTTCTCTATCTCTCTTTCCCTCTCTCCCTCAGTCCCCCCTTTCTCTATCTGTCTTTCCCTCTCTCCCTCAGTTCCCCCCTTTCTCTATCTCTCTTTCCCTCTCTCCCTCAGTCCCCCCTTTCTCTATCTCTCTTTCCCTCTCTCCCTCAGTTCCCCCTTTCTCTATCTCTCTTTCCCTCTCTCCCTCAGTCCCCCCTTTCTCTATCTGTCTTTCCCTCTCTCCCTCAGTTCCCCCCTTTCTCTATCTCTCTTTCCCTCTCTCCCTCAGTCCCCCCTTTCTCTATCTCTCTTTCCCTCTCTCCCTCAGTCCCCCCTTTCTCTATCTGTCTTTCCCTCTCTCCCTCAGTCCCCCCTTTCTCTATCTCTCTTTCCCTCTCTCCCTCAGTCCCCCCTTTCTCTATCTGTCTTTCCCTCTCTCCCTCAGTTCCCCCCTTTCTCTATCTCTCTTTCCCTCTCTCCCTCAGTCCCCCCTTTCTCTATCTCTCTTTCCCTCTCTCCCTCAGTCCCCCCTTTATCTCTCTTTCCCTCTCTCCCTCAGTTCCCCCCTTTCTCTATCTCTCTTTCCCTCTCTCCCTCAGTCCCCCCTTTCTCTATCTCTCTTTCCCTCTCTCCCTCAGTTCCCCCTTTCTCTATATCTCTTACCCTCTCTCCCTCAGTCCCCCCTTTCTCTATCTCTCTTTCCCTCTCTCCCTCAGTCCCCCCTTTCTCTATATCTCTTTCCCTCTCTCCCTCAGTCCCCCCTTTCTCTATCTCTTTCCCTCTCTCCCTCAGTCCCCCCTTTCTCTATCTCTCTTTCCCTCTCTCCCTCAGTCTCCCCTTTCTCTCTCGCATCCACTCTCTATGTCGTCCTTCCCTTCTTCCCTCCCCCCTCTCTGTTGCCCCCACACCCACCCATCTCGTATGAAAAGCTGTGTCCTCTGGCCAGTTGTAACCGGGTAAGTCGGGGCGAAAAGCCGTGCATGATTTGAACGGATTTTCACTCACCCTCTCCGCCCATAACCCACAACACTCTCACCACTCGGCCCAACACACTTACTCACATCCTCCACCCACCCACCCACGCAACCTAACATTTACACCCCTTTCTCATCCCCCCCAATCCCTCTCCCCCTCTCTCTCTATCTCTTTCTCTCTACCAGCATGGAATTGAAAATCCCTGGAGAATGACAAATACCACAGTAGCTGTCTTTCACCGTGTATACCACCGCTACTGTTACCGCGGCTGCTACTGCTGATGGTGGTACGTAGGTGGTTTTCAGCCAGTGCAGATGATGATGGTGGTTCCTTGGTCCGGAGTCCAGACCCAGGGGAGGTGGGTTTCCAGTGAGGAACACGATGCCGCTCCACGTCACGGGAGACATGCCGGGGCTTTGCAATGCAGTCCAATCAATAGGCATTCTTTTCACCAGGTCGCGGATTTTTTTTTTTTTTAAATTTCAAACTTCTGATTCTCTCTCTCTCTCTCTCTCTCTCTCTCTCTCTTTCTTTCTGTGTGTGTGTGTGTGTGTGTGTGTGTGTGTCTTCCCTCCCCCTCCCCTCTCTGTCTCTCTCTCCCCTTTCCTTCCCCCTCTCTCTCACTCTCCTCTATCACTCCTGTTTCTTTGTCTGTCTGTTTCTTTTTTTTCTACCCCACCCTCCAACCCCCTGTCCCCACACGCTCTCTGTCTCTAGTCTTTTGTTCTCTCTCCTCTCCTATCTCTGTCTCTGTTCTCTCAGTAACCTCCCTCTCTTTCTCACACGAGCATGCAGCACGTGCGGTGACACACGAACACACACACACGCGCGCGTGTACATACAGCACAACACAGAGAACACACACACACACACACACACACACACACACACACACACACACACACACACACACACACACCTCTCTTCCTCACCGTCCAAGACGTCATCTGCCCTCGGTATCTTGTCCTCCTGATTCTCCCTCCCACCGTTTTCTTTTCCCCGCCCCCTTCTCCCCCATACCCACCTCCACACCCCGCCCTTCTTTCCTCCGCCATTGTCTTCCCACCCACCTACCCTCACACCTGTCTGTTCTCCGATCCTTCGCCCTGTCACCCCCCTCCCCCCCCCACCCCCCGTCACCCCGCCTACCCCCCGCCCCTCCCCCCCCCACTTCCTTCCTACCTTCCCTTTGTCCCTCCACTTCGTTACCATGACCCCTAGTGTCGCCGTACATATTCTCTGACCGAAAAGAATCCAAGCCATGGAAATAAAGTATTATCGTAAGATACTAAACATTGGACACACTGATCACATCACACATGAACTAGTGCTCCAAACCAGCAGCACACCTTATGAAGATCTGCTGATATGGTTAAGTCGGTAAAAAAAAAAAAAAAAAAAAAAAAAAAAAACAACACTACGATTGTACGGCCACGTGACAATTACTATCCAATGGTCTTGCTGAAATAGCCCTCCAAAGAACTGTTAAGGGAGGGGGACAAAGGGAAAGTAAAAAAAAATAGATAAATAAATAGATAAAAAAAATAAAATAGATAAAGAACAACGACAAAACTAGAAGAAGAAAAAACCCGACAGACTCCCAACGTTATATAAAGGGACGGGAAAATCTTTTGCAGAGACAGACCCCAGGCTTTGTGACACACAGCCGACAGACCAAGAGGACTGATGAACAGTTCTGGGCGGCGCCTATATGACTGCATTTAGTTGAAGGAGAAGAAGAAAAAGAAGAACCGAGAGTCACATCATGATGCACTTGATATATACAATGTTTACACCTAAAGGTCCCCACAGTAAACAACATGAAGACATAGAGCTGTCACCACAGGTCAGTACTACTACGAACTACATGAAACACGGACCTGTGTTAATAAGAAGCTTTCATCCAATACCTGATATGTGTTCGAGAAACTCCTCGAGGTGGATGAAAATATAATATCAAATGCTCTGTTCATTTGACGAATATATTACAGTTTTAACTAATATCATTCGATTCAGATGTGTCTACGAAACTCAAATAAGATGCTTGTGTGTGTAACAAAATCACCCAAAAGAAGCGTTGATAATGTAGGTTGCACTTGAGAAACGGGTTGGAAAGCCAATGATTTGGCTCTACCTGCTACTGTATCTGCTACTGTTCTACCTACAGTGACTACCCCCAGCACCACTGCTTCCGCTGCTGTAACTGAAAAGACTGCCCCAACTGCTTTAATCATAAGTGTCTTTTTATGATAGTATTCTGGAAAATGAAAACGGACAAAATTATACTGAAAAAGAATATTGCTGACGTTTACTTAGATTCAACATATCCATGTACAACTTCACTAGCTGTTTCCCCCAACAGTGACAAACAGACATGATGATAAACAATAAAGAGCGGTAACTCTCTCCATGTACAAGATAAAGAACTTCAAGTCAATGCTGCTTATGCCACCGATTCAGCTAGCGCACAGGAAAATAAATATATATAAAAAAAAGGTACATCGGAACAAACCCAGACACACACACAAAAAACGGAAGCGCCGGGCTTGTCTTTATACCGATCATTGGACATTTGCACACAGCAGCAATGAAAGAAGAAATGTGCAAACACGAATTAGCTTTTATTCAAGAATGACATAGCCTATGCTACACAGAGTATACGGACAATACAGAACAAACACATGGTTACCTGTATGCTAGCTGAATGGTAGCATAATCAGCACTGCCTTGAAGTTGTGTATCATGTACGTGGAGAGAGTTACCACTCTTTATTTATTCATGAATCATTCATTTCGAGTCAAACATCCAACGAGACAAACATGTGTCTGTTCTGTATTTTCCTTACACATCATGATAGTTTTGCGAGACAATGGTTCCATCTGTCACAAGAGAATGGTGATACAGCGCTGTCCTCCCTGCTCGCCCTTTACACCGGTTCACTTCATCATTGCCGTCTTTTCGCGAAGGGAACATCAGAAAAGATACCATCGTGTGTCCAAATGAAGCGTTAGAAATAATTATTATCGTGTGTGCAAATGAAACGTTCAAAAATATTATTATATTTCTAAATGAAAGGTTAAAAATACTTTCGTGTGTCCAAATGAATCGTTAGAAATATCAACGTATGTCAAAATGAAACGCTGAAAATATAATCGTATATCAAAATGCAACGTTAGACTAATCATTATCGTGTGTCCAAATAAAACGTTAAGAATATTACCATGCCAAATTAAGCGATCTGTCGATAGTTTGTCGACGGTTGCAGACTCCAGACAGGCCTAGCTCCCCAACCTGCCAAGCGCTGGTGGCTAGGAACTGTGTGAACTGGTTGCCTAACGACGGGAACACAGAGGAAAACGACCCTCCATCAGTTCGATGTGCAGATACAGGGCACTGCCCCGTGATGGGGAGGAGCGCTGACACCATGGCGATCTTCAAGACATGAAAACGTTTGGAGCGCTCCACCAAGTCAGTTGGGGATGGAAGCAGTAAATGATTTCCTCAACACCAGACTCGGTGTCTCGATTCCAGATGCCAGCAGATAGTTCTGTGCGTATACTGCGTGGGCATCCCAAATGGCTGACAGCCAGGTCAAAGAGGTTCACGGGACGTAAACGGTTTTCCATGTGCTTGCGTCCAGAAATGTGAACATGGGTGGACGGCATCACCACAGTGGACACGCTCTTTGAAAGGAGTGGCATGCAGTCCTGATTCTTCTTCGGCTGTCGGCAAGCACTTCACACCTTCACTGGTTTCACTGGTTTCTATGCGATATTGTTGTTGTTGTTGATTTAGATAATCTTTAACTGTTCAACAGTACACATGATTACAATGCAAACAGTCAATCATTGTTGATGATTATGATGATGATGGTGGTGGTGGCGGTGGTGGTGGTGGTGGTGGTGGTAGTAGTACCAGTGACAGCAATAATAATAGAAGTATTGTATTGTATTGTATTGTGTTGTATTGTATTGTATTTTTACAATAGATGTATGGGTGAAATTTGGGCTGCTCGTCGCTACACAGAGAGCGCCATCCATTTTTTTTCTGCCTGCAATATTTGATTTATTTGTTTTCCTATCGAATTGGATTTTTATATAGAATTCTGCCAGGGACAACTCTTTTGGTGCCGCGGGTTCTTTTACGTGCGCTGAGTGCATGCTGCACAAGGGGCCGAATGACTAGCGTCCAGACCACCACTCAAGGTCTAGTGGAGGGAGAGAAAATACTGGCGACTGTGGGATTCGAACCAGTGCGCTCAGATTCTCTCGCTTCCTATGCGGACACGTTACCTTGCAGACAGGAGAAAAAAAGGGGGGAAACTATGGGTGGCGCCGTACTGTGGCGACGTGCTCTTCCCGGGAGAACATCCCGAACTTCACACACAGAAATCTGTTGTGACAAAAAGTGACACAGCACAACACAACACAGCACAGTGTGTGCACAAAAACTCAAGGTAGCGGCATTGGTTTACGCCCCTCTCCTCCCCTTTCCCCCTTGCCTCACCCCATCCTCCCACACTCACACACTCTGAAACATTGACATGTAATAGATGTAAACGTATATTTCAGTGCTCTGAACTCAAATCGTCGTTGACAGTGCACGTTCAACACGTAAGACAAACTTAGGGACTTGTGCCGTGAATGTGAAAGTTGTGTGGACAACACTACCCGTGTAGGGAAGCGAGAGAGGAAAGAAAGGGACGCGGGATGGGGATAATTCAATGATTAACCTCCCTGCTGAATTTGTCTGGGAAGGACTGTATCTCTCTCTCTCTCTCTCTCTCTCTCTCTCTCTCTCTCCTCTCTCTCTCTCTTTCTATATATATATATATATATATATATATATATATATATATATATATATAAAAATATATATATATTATATATACATATATAAAAATATATATATATTATATATACATATATATATATATATATATATATATATATATATATATATGTGTGTGTGTGTGTGTGTGTGTGTGTGTGTGTGCGTGCGTGTGTAACCCTGTGTGTGTGTGTGTGTGTAACCCTGTGTGTGTGTGTGTAACCCTGTGTGTGTGTGTGTAACCCTGTGTGTGTGTTTGTGTGTGTGTTAGAAACTGAAGTTACAGAGAGAGAGAGAGAGAGCTCTATATATGTACACACACACACACACACACACATACATATATATATATATATATATATATATATATATATATACACATGTGTGTGTGTCTCTGTCTGTGTCTCCATATCCCTCTCTTTTACAGTCACACTCACTCTCTCTGTAACTCTAGTTCCTAACACACACACACACACACACACACACACACACACACACACACACACACACACACACCCATCACCATCCTCCTTGATTACGAACCAGTGTCCAGCCAGCACGGACTCGGAAGTGAGCGGCCATTAAGCAGTTTTACGCTGTCTGGACTCAACACACGCAGGCTCAGCGCCCAACCCTGGCGGAAGCCTGTGACGAGCTCTGACAGGAACACTTTGCTCGCTGTCTCCCTCGCCCTCTGTCCACTGTCGGCTGGCCATTGTCCACCAACACCACTTCCAACGGTGGCCATTATGGGCCATTGTCCGGGGGGCGGGATGAGGGTCTTCATCGGTGCACGTCCCTCCGACATGGTCATTCCGGCCATCCACTTGTCCGCTATTTTGGGGGGTGGGTTGAGGGGGGTGGGGGGGGACCGGACACTGTCCCAAGTGACAGCAGAGGTATCACCCCGTGCCGGACACGTCACACCCAACAAACTGGACATGCCCTCAAGGGGAGAGGGGAGGGAGGACAGTGGGGAGGAGGGAGGGGGGGAGCTCTGTCGGTGTGACCTGGTGGCTGACCCCTCCACTGACCACCGCCCCAGGCCACGGCTGGACACTCGCCAACACACGGTCCGCTGACCAATGACCAGTCAGGGACACCACGCCCCCTTTTTTCGACTTCCCCATCCCCACCCTCAGCTGGACCGCTCGCGCTGCACGCGCGAAGTGCCACAGGAGTTGTGGCCCTTGACTGCAGAGGGTAACGTTGCGTGAGGATGTCAACACCTCATGGGTTCACTGACTGGGGATATTTTTTTCAACATGCACTTTGAGCAAAGGCTTTCATAGTGAAACATTGGTTATCAGCAGTGTTAATTCCAATGACAACTGACAAAATGACATCACTTCTCTTATGACATCACTTCTCAATTTTCTGATGACATCACTTGTCACTTCTTTGATGACATTGCTTATCAGTACTCTGATGATATCGTTTATCACTTTTCTGATGACCTCACTTCTCTGACGACATCACTTACCACTACTCTGAAGATATCACTTTTCTGATGATGTCACTGAACACTTCTCTGAGGCTTCACTTCTCTGATGGCATCACGTTTCTGATGATATCACTTCTCTGATGACGTCACCTACCGCTTCTCTGAGGACATCACTTCTCTGATGAGTCACCTACCGCTTCTCTGATGACGTCACTTCTCTGATGACGTCACCTACCGCTACTCTGAGGATATTACTTCCCTAGTGTTTCCCTTATTACTTGTCTGATGGCATCACTTCTTTGAGGATATCACTCCTCTGATGTCATCACTTATCATTTCTCTGATGACGTCACTTCTCTGATGACGTCACCTACCGCTACTCTGAGGACATCACTCCCCGGGTGATTCCCTGTGATGACATCACTTCTTTGAGGATATCCCTCCTCTGATGTCATCACTTACCACTTCTCTGAGGACGTCGCTTCTCTGGTGATTACCTTATCACTTCTCTGATGACATCACTTCTCTGAGGACATCATTTCTCTTATGTCATCACTTACCACCTTTCACTTCTCTGATGAGATCACTTCTCTAATGACATCATGACATCACTAGCCACTTCTCTGAGGACGTCACTTCTCTGATGCGTGATACGGAGTCACCGTGCATCGTCTGCGCAGGAACACGGCAACCAACCAACCAACCAAAGTGCGAGTCACAGGACCAGCCTCTCCACGTACATGATGTTTCTGACGCAGGTCTTTGTTCACGATCGCCTCCAGTCTCCAGTCTTTCGTTGCACAACACTCCCGGGCTGGGTTCCACTTCATTTCTCCAGCGTTGAAAAGAATTTCCTGAAGTCCACGCTGATGCCGCAGACTCAGGATGAATCCTAACGCAAGGCAAACAGCGCTATTAATTAGGATCGCTCGTGCAATGCAGCCCCCCCCCCTGGCCCCACCCCTCCTCCCTGCCCCCCCTCAAACTCCCCCCCCCCCTTCCCCCCGTTCCCGAGGATCTCTGTCACTCTCTTTCAGCTTTGTGGGGCTCACACTGCTGAGCACCTCTGTGCCGAATCGGCACGCCACCACACAAGATGTCTGGTTGTGGCTGCCTGTCTGGGCTTCACATCCGACTGTCTGGAAGCTTCTGAACCCTGATTTTGACGAAAGTTCTCAACATCTGTTCGAATCATCCTCTGTCAGTTCATCGGTGAACTTGGAATCGTATTGCAGCAAAACTACATATCTATAGTTTCAGGATCACTGGTCAAAATTAGAATTCACACACACACACACACACACACACACACACACACACACACACACACACACACACACACACAGAGAGAGAGAGAGAGAGAGAGAGAGAGAGAGAGAGAGAGAGAGAGAGAGAGAGAGAGAGAGAGAGAGAGAGAGAGAGAGAGAAAACGAAACGACATTTAACCAAGGTACTGAGAGAAGCATAATATGCGCAAGCTTTGTTCCGCCCACCCCCACCACACAGTCAGACAGACAGAAAACCAGTCAGACAGACAGACAGACAGACAGAAAACCAGTCAGACAGACAGACAGACAGACAGAAAACCAGTCAGTCAGACAGACAGACAGACAGACAGACAGAAAACCAGTCAGACAGACAGACAGACAGACAGAAAACCAGTCAGACAGACAGACAGACAGACAGACAAAGGGATACCAAGAAACTGCCGAGCCCCAGTGACAAAGGACACAGATCGAGGTGACGGCCTGTGGAGAGGAAGGGAGGCGACATCTTTCCCCAAGACGGAAGCTTCATATCCTCTCCTCCTCCACCCCCACGCCTTCCCCCCCTCCCCTACCCCCCTGCCCCCCTCCCCTTGTCGCCTCCACGCGCCGTTTCCTGTCGTGGCGCAATCCCATTGGTCCGTTGCCGGCCTCCATTAATCCACTGGAGGGCTGACCCGTCTACCAGTCTGGAAGCCCCCTCTCCTCTCCTCCCCAGGTCAAAGGTCGGTGAACAAGACGGTCAAGCCTTACGAAGGAGCGCCATGAAAGTGGAATCACATCGGCGTTGGACTTGTAGACCCAGTGTTCACCAGTGATCAGGGTTCGAGGCCCCGCTTCAGCATGGTATTGTACTGTATTGCATTGTATTGTGGTATTGTATTGTATTGTATTGCATTGTATTGTATTGTATTGTGGTATTGTATTGTGGTACTGTATTGTATTGTGGTACTGTAATGTATTGTATTGTATTAATGTGGTATTGTATTGTATTGTATTGTGGTATCGTATTGTATTACTCTTTTTTGTCACAACACATTTCTCTGTATGAAACTCGGGCTGCTCCCTCCACGGAGAGTGCATCGCTACACTGAGAGCGCCAGCTTCTTTGTCTTTCTTTTTTATTTTTCTTCTGCCTGCAATTTTTTTTTCCCATCGAATTGGAACTTTCTATACAATTTTGCCTGGGACAACCTCTTTGTTGCCGTGGGTTCTTTTACGTGCGCCAAGTGCATGCTGCACACGGAACCTCTGTTCATCGTCTCATTCGAATGGTGTTGTGTCCTTGGGAAAGGCACTCTACTCCGATGTTCCTCGTTTCAGGCAGGTGAGAATTGGTAGGCAGGTAGTACCTGACCGGTTGGGGTGAAATGAGAAATGGCGAGAGAAAAGAAAAGGGTCCCACCTTCTACGCCGAGCCCCAGACACACATGTGAAGTCATTGCTCCGATGGCCATGAACAGCGATGGAACATTTCAACCTTTGGCTTGTCTAACTCCGTTTTGCACCCAGGGAGTGGAGGATCACCAGTTAAACACCTCTGTGGCAGAATCCTCTGTGTGTGCAATCGAGTGTGTTTGTGTGTTGATGTATGCGTATGCGTGCGAATCAGAATTAGAATCATATTCTCTGTCTGGGTCTCTCTGTCCGGGTCTCTCTGTCTGGGTCTCTGCAAATGGGTTTCCTGTCCATTCTGCAATCTTGTCAGTCCTTTTTGTTGTTGTTTGTTTGTTGTTTTTCTGTCTTCCCCTCCATCCACGTCCCTCTGCAACAGCGTTCCAATAATAATAATAATAATAATAATATATTTCTATATAGCGCTATAATTCAAGCATAAGTAAGCTCTAAGCGCTTCACAGTCCAGTACCTGAAGTGAAACAAGAAAGCATGTAAAAAGCAGTAGAACCGTAAAACAGAATCATTATTATCATAATAATAATTTTTTTTTAAATGCATAAAACTCACAAAGTAACATGCTCTCAATACTACAACTGTTACACTCCAACACACACACACACACACACACACACACACACACACACACAGACGCGCACATGATTAAACAGCTGATATGACAGCAATTTTCACTTAAAATACATACATGTAAAAAGGAGCATAACTGTAATTTGCATGCCACAGAGTCTGTAAACATTGTAAAATAAAGTTTTGGATAGAAAAGGTAAAAGGAGTAAAAAAAATCAAAAAAAATCGGCAGTCATTCTCCCTTTCGAACCACACCACCACCATTCATCTGCCCACCCCCATTCTCTCTACTCACCCATCACACACACTCAACATTGCCATTTGCTTGGGACAACAGCAGTGTAAAGTGTAACGTGTTCCCCTCACCTGCTCGCTCATCATCGCGCAAACGTGCTTCTCAAAACGACTCCAAAGCAGCGAAATGAAGATAAATTGTAAAACACGGACAAACAACGCGCCTCGAGCGACTTCAGTCCAAACACGAAGCAGTCTTGGGTCGGCACGGATCGCACTGTCTTTCTCTCCCATTCTCTCTCACAACCTGTGTCTGTCCACCAGCCCCGTGTGTTCCATGTGAAGAGGCGATCACAGTGTGAAATTGAAGAATCCATCTGCGGGTTTCAGGTCACGACTTTTCCAAGTTCAGCATTCAAAAAGAGACTCCCCACCCCCATGCCCCCAAAATGGAAACAAAATATCATTCTTACACACACACACACACACACACACACAGAGGGAGAGAGACAGACAGACAGAGAGTACACTTCGCGTGAAGGGAGTGGTTTTAAAGCTTGCAGGTGCTCAACAACTGGACGTTCTAATTAGGCCCACAGCACAATCCGTGATTAATAACAACACGGTCAGATATTCCCACATCATCGCCACCTGTTGGCAGTTCAGTTTGTGCCAGACCTTTGAACACGTCACACCTGATCCCCCAACCCACTCCCGCCCCCTCTCCACCGGTGAACACAACAGCTGTTTCACTGCACCCCTCCCACACCCCCTTCTCCACTGGTGAACACAACAGCTGTTTCACTGCACCCCCCCTTCCACTGGTGAACACAACAACTGTTTCACTGCACCCCCCCTTCCACTGGTGAACACAACAACTGTTTCACTGCACCCCCCCTTCCACTGGTGAACACAACAGCTGTTTCACTGCACCCCCCACCCTCCCTTCCACTGGTGAACACAACAACTGTTTCACTGCACCCCCCCACCCCCCCTTCCACTGGTGAACACAACAACTGTTTCACTGCCCCCCCACCTTCCACTGGTGAACACAACAGCTGTTTCACTGCACCCCTCCCCCCCCTCTCCACTGGTGAACACAACAGCTGTTTCACTGCACCCACCCCCCACCCCCTTCTCCACTGGTGAACACAACAGCTGTTTCACTGCACACACCCCCCTCCACTGGTGAACACAACAGCTGTTTCACTGCACCCCTCCCCTCTCCACTGGTGAACACAACAGCTGTTTCACTGCACACACCCCCTCCACTAGTGAACACAACAGCTGTTTCACTGCACTCACCCCCCACCCCCTTCTCCACTGGTGAACACAACAGCTGTTTCACTGCACCCCACCCCCCCTTCCACTGGTGAACACAACTGTTTCACTGCACCCCCACCCCCCTTCCACTGGTGAACACAACAACTGTTTCACTGCACCCCCCCCCCTTCCACTGGTGAACACAACAACTGTTTCACTGCCCCCCCCTCTTCCACTGGTGAACACAACAGCTGTTTCATTGCACCCCCACCCCCTTCCACTGGTGAACACAACAACTGTTTCACTGCACCGCCCCCCTTCCACTGGTGAACACAACAACTGTTTCACTGCACCGCCCCCCCTCTTCCACTGGTGAACACAACAGCTGTTTCATTGCACCCCCCCCCCTTCCACTGGTGAACACAACAACTGTTTCACTGCACCCCCCCCCCTTCCCCTGGTGAACACGACAACTGTTTCACTGCACACCCCCCCCCCCTCTTCCACTGGTGAACACAACAGCTGTTTCACTGCACCCCCCCCCCCCTTCTCCACTGGTGAACACAACAGCTGTTTCACTGCACCCCCCCCCCTCTCCACTGGTGAACACAACAGCTGTTTCACTGCACCCCCCCCCCCCTCCACTGGTGAACACAACTGTTTCACTGCACCCCCCCCCCCCTCTTCCACTGGTGAACACAACTGTTTCACTGCACCCCCCCCCCCTCTTCCACTGGTGAACACAACAACTGTTTCACTGCACCCCACCCCCCCCTCTTCCACTGGTGAACACAACAGCTGTTTCACTGCATCCACCCCCCCCCCCCCTTCTCCACTGGTGAACACAACAGCTGTTTCATTGCCCCCCCCCCCCCACCTCAACTGGTGAACATAACAACAGCTGTTTCATCGACCCCCCCCCCCTCCCTCCACTGGTGAACACAACAACAGATGTTTCACTGCCCCCCTCCCCTTCCTCCCCACCTCTCCACTGTTTAACCCAACAGCTGCTTCACTGCCCCGGCCCCCGAACCCCTCCACTGGTGAACACAACAGCGGTCCCACTGCCCCCGAACCCCTCCACTGGTGAACACAACAGCGGTCCCACTGCCCCCGCCCCCCTCCACTGGTGAACAAACAGCTGTCCCACTGCCCCCGCCCCCCTCCACTGGTGAACACAACAGCGGTCCCACTGCCCCCGAACCCCTCCACTGGTGAACACAACAGCGGTCCCACTGCCCCCGCCCCCCGCCCCCCTCCACTGGTGAACACAACAGCGGTCCCACTGCCCCCGCCCCCCTCCACTGGTGAACACAACAGCGGTCCCACTGCCCCCGCCCCCGGCCCCCTCCACTGGTGAACACAACAGCGATCCCACTGCCCCCGAACCCCTCCACTGGTGAACACAACAGCGATCCCACTGCCCCCGAACCCCTCCACTGGTGAACACAACAGCGATCCCACTGCCCCCGAACCCCTCCACTGATGAACACAACAGCGGTCCCACTGCCCCCGCCCCCCTCCACTGGTGAACACAACAGATGTTTCACTGCCCCCGCCCCACCCACTCTGCACTGGTGAACACAACAACAGCTGTTTCACTGCCCCCCTCATCCCCTCCCCACTCTCCACTGGTGAATAAAAAGATGTTTCACTGCCCCATCCCCCTCTGTGGGTGAACACAACAACAGCTGTTTCACTGCCGCCCCCCCGCCCCCCCCCCCCCCCCCCCCACTTCCCGCCCCCACTCTGCAACTCTCCACTGGTGAACACAACAACAGCTGTTTCACTGCTGCCCCCCCCCCCCTCCACTTCCCGCCCCCACTCTGCAACTCTCCACTGGTGAACACAACAGCAGAACATTTCACTGCCCCTCTTCCTCCCCCTCTCAACCGGTGAACACAACAACAAATAATTAATTAACCTGAATATGAACAAAATTATGTGTGATGAATAAAATCCTAAACAGGCATACAAAACCTAAAATTGCCGACAAGTACCTCCCACGTCCTGGGCGTAAAAAAACGACAACACAGTCAGAGCAGTCAATCATCAAGTCCAGAAGAAGAAAAAAAAGACCAAAAATATCCAAGGCTTCCTTGAAGAGAAATATAGGTGAATGGACCAGCAAAGAAGAAAACGAACACTGGACTGAGAGAAAAATGAAAAGCCAGAAAAAAAAAAGAGAGCGACAGAAAAAGAGGAAGCGTCTATCACAGAACTGCCAGGTACAGATGAGTTGAACGACCGACTGGCAAGCAGCCTCAAGGTCGCTTCATTCAGAGCTGGGGTCTGCATTGGGGAGGGTTTCTTTGTTCGGGGGTGGGGTGGGGAGGGGGTGGTGTGTGGGCTGAGCTTTGGACTTTTCAGAATGTGGGAATACTATAGAATTGCATTATATTGTATTGTTCTTTTGTCACAACATATTTCTCTGTGTGAAATTCGGGCTGCTCTGCCCCCTGGGAGAGCGTGTCACTACACAGAGCGCCACCTTTTCTTTTTGCATGCAGTTTTATTCATTTTCCTATCGAAGTGTATTTTCTACATAATTTTGCCAAGGACAACTCTTTTTGTTGCCGTGGGTTCTTTCTTTTACGTGCGCTAAGTG
>NC_134879.1:33740460-33780460 GCF_041734735.1 Babylonia areolata
GTTGAAGGAACGCTTATGTACTTAACAGACTTGGGATAAAGAAAGATGAAGAAGTTGAGAGAAAGAGAGAGAGAGAGAGAGAGACAGACAGACAGACAGACAGACAGAGACAGAGAGACACACAAACAAACAAAAACAAAAATACAGACACGGACACACACACACACACACACACACACACACACACACACACACAGAGAGAGAGAGAGAGAGAGAGAGAGAGAGAGAGAGAGAGAACGAACGAAAGAAATTTTATTTCACGGGGGTAAGGGAATAAGCATGATAAATTATTGCTTTTTTTTTTACATCCGGCCCTCAGAGAGAAAAATGCATGCACAAAAGCAAAAGCAAAAGCAAAAGAGAGAGAGCGTTAGTTGCTGTTGCAAGTTATTTATTGTTCTCTCTCTCTCTCTCTCTCTCTCTCTCTCTCTCTCTCTCTCTCGCTATATATATATATATATATATATATATATATATATCGGTATCAATATCTTGGATCAAACACAATCAGTGATGAACTATTCAGTGATTTAATGCAATGCACTAGTGTAACACCAATGCATAATCTAGCTCAGTTCGTATTTTACGCTCAGAAAAAAGCGTGAAATATTGATTAAACTAATCAACTGATTGTTAATGCTGTCCTGATTTATCCATAAATATGCAGAGCAGGTGTGAGCCGCAGGCCACAAGTAAATTCAAATTAAGGAGAGGTGCGTGTGTGTGTGTGTGTGTGTGTGTGTGTGTGTGTGTGTGTGTGTGTGCGTGCGTGCGTGCGCGTGCGTGTGTGTGTGTGTGTGTGTGTGTGTGTGTGTGTGTGTGTGTGTCCTAGCCCGCGCATGTATGCTTGCATGCCCGTGTCTCTTTGCTCTCTTTTACTTCATTCCCCACTCTCTTCCTCAACGTGATGATTGACCCATCATTTGCTTCCACTTTTCTTCAAGTGAAGATGCTTCTTTTAGTTATGTTGGAATATTTGTTCCCACTGTATCCATTCCTTTATCATATTTTTTTTACGTGAAAAAAAAGTTGACGCATTCATCCATGTCACAAGGACCTCATGGCCAATGACATTTTAGTGTCAAAGCGTCAAGTCTCTCGACCTCACCATCAGTTTATTTTATCTTATTCCATTTTTCTTTTCCCCTTTCTGATTTTCGACATTTTTTTTAAACTGAGACAAAGATTAACAGATATAAACATAACCAGAAGTTACATTGCTCTGATAATAAATCATTTCACACCAAAATGACATTGGCGTAACCATAAAGATTCATTCAATGATTCCATGTGAAAAAATGCTCAGTCTTGTACTTAGCATACGTCGGGTGTCCAATTCTGCGTAAATTTGTCACTCCTGTCTGAATTCATGTTCAGGTCTGCAATCACAACCAACGACAAACCAGTGTCACCGACAACAAACACGGGCAACACAACTATTTACAAACATACGGACGCCGCCCCTATTAACAATGTAACAAACATCATCCCTATTAATATAGTAACAAACATCACCCCTATTAATATAGCAACAAACATCACGCCTATTAACAAAGTAACAAACATCCCCCCTGTTAACAATGTAACAAACATCCCCCTGTTAACAATGTAACAAACATCCCCCCTGTTAACAAAGTAACAAACATCACCCCTGTTAACAAAGTAACAAACATCACCCCTGTTAACAAAGTAACAAACATCCCCCCTGTTAACAAAGTAACAAACATCCCCCCTGTTAACAATGTAACAAACATCACCCCTTCACCCTCCCAACAACCAAACAAACAACACTGTCAACACTGAGAAAGCGTACTCACTGACCTCAACAGAAACTCAATCTGTGGATCATGTTTTCTTTCAGAAATAGCTCTTCCTCTGACGTGGGTAATTCATCGCAACATTATTTTAACTGAAAATAACCCCCAACCTTCGATATTTTCATTCACAACACTCCATTACGATTATGAAAAGGGAAACAAACCCCGTTATTGTCGACGACGAGGATAAACAAAGAAAGAAGGAAGGAAAGGTGGATGGGTGTACTGGCTGGACTGAAAGTTGGAAATAAAGAAGGAAGGATGGGTAATGTACTGGTCGGACTGAATGTAGGAAGGAAAGAAGAAATGATTGATAATACATTGGTTGGATTGGAAGTAGGAAGGAAAGAAGGATGGATGGATGTAGTGTTGGGATCGAAAGCAGAAAAGAAAAAGATAGAAGAAGGAAGAAGACAAGAAGGGTGACGAGCAAACAAGAAGATCGAAAGGAAGAAAGGAATAAAAAATAAATAAATAAATAAAAAAACACCAGAAAACAACAACACAGAAACAAATGAATCAATCAACCAATCAAAGCAATGAATCCAACGACGCAAGCGAATGAACGAGTTAAAGAGCGGACGTACAAATATCTACAGCTTTTATTTGGTTCATATAGATATACTGTTAAAAAAAAAAAAAAAAAAAAAAGAAGAAAAAGAAACGCAACAACCCATTACATTGAACTGATCTTTATTTTTTTGCCAATCGGAAACAAATGTAGAAAAATAACGGAAGAACCGAGAATGTTCAAACTTGTTGCCCCGTGAAGGTAGTTCTTTTGACATTTCATTCAGTTCCAAAGGTGCGGAAATTGGACAGTAACTGTCCAGTGAGCCAAGTCAGAATCAGTAGGGGGTGTGACCGCCCTGGGCAGCAATGACAGCTCGGCACCGGCGGGACATGGATCTGATGAGGTGGGTGATCACTCGTTGTGGGATGGCATGCCACTCCTCTTCGAGTGCATGGAACAGATCCTGCAAGTTTTCCGGCGCGCTGACCTTGGCGCGGAGCCGTCTGTCCAGTTCGTCCCACATGTGTTCAACTGGATTGAGATCTGGAGACAGAGCGGGCCAGGGCAGCGTGTTAACACTGTTGACAGCCAGGAAGGCCTGCGTATAACGTGCCGTGTGCGGTCTGGCATTATCTTGCATGAAAATGGCGTGTGGGGCGGCCAAACGTGGGACAGCTGCAGGATATCAGCCACATAGCGCTGGGCGTTCAGAGCCCCGTCATCTCGCACCATTTGACTGCGTCCATTGTCACTGATCATATATATATATATATATATATATATATATATATATATATATATATATATGGGGGGGGGTGGGGGGCAGGGGGGCAGGGGGGGGGGGGAGCTCCACCGGGTTGGGCCATGCCTGGCGTCTCAGAGCGTCGAAGGTGGGGCAGGACTGTAGGATATTGGGAGGGGGTCTGTGGGCCTGTGCCACAAGGGCACTGGTCAGTATTCCATATCTTCAGACGGTGGAGGTGGGAGAGGAGCTGACAGTGTCCCGTTCGCAGTCTGAAGATTGTGACCTGTGCCGCTCTGTCCAGCTCATGGATGCCGACCTTTTCGTCTTCCGTCCCGATGTCCAGATGTTGGCGCCATACTTTCCTGAAGCTGTCTCTCAGTATCGTTTTTGAACTCCAGTCAAATCGGCCACGGCGCCTCCTACAGCACTGGTCAGGGTAGGTATGGGTAACTGCGAACGATCCAGTCGAAGCCACCAGCTCAACGTGTGTACTGTAAAGATAATATGTCATATGACAATCAAACGTTGTTCTTTTGTTTTTGAAGGCTTTCTCCGACTGGTTGCACCAGGAAAAGTTCGTCTGCTCATTCTTTTCAACGTTTTGTCGACGTTTGAAATAGCAAGGGTGCCTGAGGGTAAAAGCGAACGGCACAAGTTTAATTGCGAACGATGGCTTTGGGTACATGTGGACAATTAAAACAGAAACAGGTCTTTAACTCATTAGACTTAACATATTATTGGAACATCCCACTAGACTGTTGTATTGTTGGTTTTGACCACACATGCACACAAACACACACAGAGACATTTAAACACACACACCCCACATCGCACACAAACACACTCTTTTGAGAGTGCTCAGATTGTCCAGCATCGTTCGCAAAAAGACTTACGTCAAAATATCCTATGGTCTAATTGCAAATATTTTGCAGATTCCTGTTAAAACTGACGTTCTGATCTGTCACCAATATGCTTTCTTACATTCTCCCAGCATTGGTAATGCGCATTCAACATATCCGATCAAATAAAACTATCTTAAACTGTGTCAAAGTTTAAGTCCTTCAACTTGCTTCCCTTGATTTTAGGATTTTGAGAGTACGTTTGTAATCTTGGTCGTGGTGCGCGAAGAGAAGAAATAGCGCGGAAATGGCCAGAAATAGCTGATGTTTGACTGGTTCTTTGAAATGGATATTCATTAAGGTATTAGGAAAAGATCGAAGCAGACGTTAAATTGTAAAATGCAACCGTTAAGAATGCTTTGAAGTGGGGCGGTATACGAATCGTTCGCAGTTACACGCTGTTCGTAATTACCCCATACCTACCCTATCCTTTAAAAAAAATACTAAATGAAATTAAAAAAATTTCCCCTGTGCCATGAATTCAAAGAGCCACACAGTTATGCAGTGGCGTGTCATTGTGGCTGAGCCCCCAGGTGAAGTGACACGCCGAAAGAGGCAACCTCCCTAATTATAGTTCTTACCTGAGCCTTTCTGATGAATACAACAGAGGCATTTAAATGTCATCAGTTTGTGTTGCTCCATTGACGTATCCATGTGACGTCTTCAGCCAATTAGAGATGACTTTCTGGTGATATAACTTTTTTTATGCGAAGAGAAAAGAAAACACATAAACAAGAACAAATATCTTCTGGTTTTATCAATGAAAAGGAAGAGAAAAACATTGTTTCGCTGTGTGTCAACAGTGTATGTCTGTATCAATGAAGACAGAGGAACATGGAAAAGGGCAGGAAAATAAATATGAGGGAAGGTGTGTGTGTGTGTGTGTGTGTGTGTGTGTGTGTGTGTGTGTGTGTGTGTGTGTGTGTGTGTGTGTAGCGCGCGAGCGCGCGCGCGCGCACACACACACACACACACACACGCGCGCGCGCGCGCGCGCGTTCGCGCGCTACACACACGCGCGTGTGTGTAAGTTGTGAGGTGTGAGGTGTGTGTGTGTGTGTGTGTGTGTGTGTGTGTGTGTGTGTGTGTGTGTGTGTGTGTGTGTGTGTGTGTGTGTGTGTGTGTGTGTGTGTGTGTGTGTGCCGTATATGTAACGATTAAGTATTCGATTTCTACCAGCACATCAAGCATACAATATACCATTCTTTTGAAAATGTTGCTGACGTAATTCTAATGAAGAAAAATAAAGGATAAAGACAACACTATATTCGCAAGAAACAGGTAATGGATTGTTTTCTGTCTGTCTGTCTGTCTGTTTGTCTGTCTGTCTGCCTCTCCCTTCTTCTCTTTCTTCCCTTCTCTCTCTCCATCCCCCTTTTTCCCCCATGTTTCTCCCCCCCCCTCTTTTTCATCCTTGTATCTCTGTCTGTCTGTCTGTGTGCCTGTCTGTCTGTCTGTCTGTCTGTCTCGCTCGCTGTTCGCTCTCCTCCTGTTCCAGTTCTTGCACCCCTTTCTCCTCCACGCCCCCCTCTTTTTCCTCCTACTCCTCACCTCTTTTTCTTCTCCCCCGCCCCACCTCCCTCCCTCCTCCCTTTTCTTTCTTTCTATTCTTTCTTCTCTTTCCCCGTGTCATGTTTTTCCCTTACAACAATATTTCTTTATTTTTCTTCTTCTTCTTCTTCTTCTTCTTTTTTCTCTATTTTGTTTCCGAGAAAAATGACGAAGCATTCTCAGACAGCCCGAGCAGCGATGAACGTCTCTATTAAAACAGCTATGCTCATCTAACGGAATGAAAATCAATTTGTGAGCGGTTCTCTTCCACAGAAATAGCTCCTCGTTTGACGTCAACGCAGCGTGCAAAGTTATCGGACTTGAAGGCTTCATGCAGTCTGTCATTCACACACAAAAAAAGAACTCTGACGACTGTCAAACCAACAACAGATTTTTTTTCAAGCGAAAGAAATAAAGAAAGAAAGGAAGGAAGAAAGGAAGAAATGAAGGAAGGAAGAAAGAAAGGAAGGAACTCTGACGACTGTCAAACCAACAACAGTTGGGGGTTTTTTTTTCAAGAGAAAGAAATAAAGAAAGGAAGGAAGGAAGAAAGAAAGAAAGGAAGGAAGAAAGAAAGGAAGGAAGGAAGGAACTCTGATGACTGTCAAACCAACAACAGTTGGGGGTTTTTTTTTCAAGAGAAAGAAATAAAGAAAGGAAGGAAGGAAGAAAGAAAGGAAGGAAGAAAGAAAGGAAGGAAGAAAGGAAGGAAGAAAAAAAGGAAGGAAGGAAGGAACTCTGACGACTGTCAAACCAACAACAGTTGTTGTTTTTTTCAAGAGAAAGAAATAAAGAAAGGAAGGAAGAAAGAAAGGGAGGAAGGAAGGAAGAAAGAAAGAAAGAAAGAAAGGAAGGAAGGAAGGAAGGAAGGAAGGAAGGAAGAAAGAAAGAAAGAAAGAAAGGAACTCTGACGACTGCCAAACCAACAACAGATTTTTTTTCATGAGAAAGGAACAAAGAAAGGAAGGAAGAAAGAAAGAAAGGAAGAAAGGAAGGAAAGAAGAAAGAAAGGAAGAAAGAAAGAAAATGAAGGAAGAAAGGAAGGAAGGAAAGAAGGAAGGAAAAAAAGAAGAAGGGAGGAAAAGGGATGAAGGAAAGAAGAACAAAAACAAAAAAACAAAAACCCAAGCAACAACAGTAAGTGTGTGCAGGGGGAGGGGATGGGGCTGTACGTGTGCGTGCTTGCGTGCGTGCGTGCCCGCGCGCGTGCACGTGTGTGTGTGTGTGTGTGTGTGTGTGTGTGTGTGTGTGTGTGTGTGTGTGTGTGTGTGTGTGTGTGCACGCGCGCGAAGATTACACTACTGATTACATATTAAACATGGGTTTATGTCTGCGGTGTTTAGGAGAAAAAATAACGTTTTGCTGACGCAATCCGTAACCAGGTTCGTGGGTTGGGTGACAGGTGGGGTGGGGATGAAGAAGCTGCTTGATTTGCATAATATGCAGCCACTGTTCCATAGTGTAGGTTTGCCTGATTGCAAACAGCGAGTAACTGCGACCGGTTCGTGTACCTCCCCACTTCGAAGCGTTCTCACCACACACATTTCAAAAGTTAACGTCTGCTTCGACATCGTTCCGATACCTTAATGAATATCGATTTCCAAGGACCAGTCAAACATCAGCTATTTCTGGCTATTTCCGCGCTCTTTTTTCTTTTCGCGCACCAGTGTCGACCAAGTTCCCAAACGTGCTCTCAAAATCCTAAAATCAAGGGAAGCAAGTAGTAGGACTTTGACACGTTTTAAAATAACTGGTTTGATTGAATACGTTGAATGAACTGTGTATTTCCAATGCAGAGAGAATTTAAGAAAGCATGTTGGTGACAGATCAAAACGTCAGTTTTGAAAGAAATTTCCAATAGTATAGCTTGCAATCAGACCGTGGGATATTTTGACATGAGTCTATTTGCGAACGATGCTGCTCAGTTATAGTGATTGCCCTCAAAAGGGTGTGTTTGTGTGGGATGTGGGGTGTGTTTAAATGTGTACAACAGTGTGGTGCGATGTTCCAATAATATGTCGAATGAGATCAAGACCTGCTTCTATCTTTAATGTCCACATGTACCCAAAACCATCGTTCGCAATTAGAACTGCGAGTTCGCATTTACCCTCCGGCACCCGTGCTATTTCAACCGTTGAAACAAAAATGTTGAAAAGAAGTAGTTAACGAACCTTTCCAGGTGCAACCAGTTGGAGAAAGCCTAAAAAAAAAATAAAAAAAGAACCAACAAAAAAACTGAAGAGCTACATTCACGATCGTACGATATATACGTTGAGCTGCTCGCTTCGACTGGATCGTTCGAAATTGGGCCTACCTACCCTACTTATCACCATCCCCACCACACCCACCCCTCTCTCTTTGAGCTAAAAGCATTTGGTGCTCTGTCTTTCTGGCTACCGACCTCAGACATGTCATGTTTTGCTTTGGGTACCATACAGAAGTGAATGGAGAAAGCAGAGGGAAAGTAAAACGAAGAGACAAATAGAACACGCAAGAGAACGAATGAACGAACGAATGAACAAACGAATGAACAAACGAACTTTTTTTTAAACTGAGGGCAAAAAAGTAATAAGTACAGATGACTTGCTTTCATCCTGCCCTCACGAAAGAGACTGAGACAGACAGACAGACATTCAGAGAGACACAGAGAGAGAGACACACACAGCGAGAGACAGAGAGACAGACAAAGAGACAGAAAGACAGAGAGAGACGGATAGATGGGGCGCGGGGGAGGGAGTCTATCGGGTGTTAGAGACAGACAGACATACATAGGTCTGGGGAGACTTTTGGACGTGAAGTTAGAGACGGGAACAATTCAGTTAAAAAGTTAAGGTCAACGGCCTTCACTCACGCCCACCCCCCACACCCTACCCCCACTGTCGGTTTCCTCCCCCCCACTCTGTCACCCAACGGACTCGAGGGACACACACACACACAGAGACAGAAACAGACACACACCCACACACACACACACACACACACACACACAGAGAGAGAGAGAGAGAGGCTGTAACCTTTTCTTCTGTAACGATTACAATACTACTACTAACATTTATAAGAAAAAAGTCGTGATAGAACAGTAAGAGTCATTGGTAACAATCATTAGTAACACGTATCCCTCGTGAAATACAGGAATGTGTCTGCAATAGACCAGATTGGGAATATTGTAT
The DNA here is from genome assembly GCF_041734735.1 of Babylonia areolata. Taxonomy (NCBI): domain Eukaryota; kingdom Metazoa; phylum Mollusca; class Gastropoda; order Neogastropoda; family Buccinidae; genus Babylonia; species Babylonia areolata. Next base: position 33,749,157 of record NC_134879.1, read on the forward strand.
TTAAAAAAAAAAAAAAAAAAAAGAAAGAAAGAAAGTATACTGAGGTATCCGTTAGTCTCGGGAAACCGAACTTTGCTCTGGGTGGTGATTGAAACAGCGTCGTGTGTGGCTAAGCAGACCAGTACAGAAGTGACAGTCGGAATCGGAATCATATTCATTTGTCATGTGTGTGTGGCTATGTGCACGCGCACGCGCGCGCGTTTGCATGAGCACAGCAGCAGAAATAAGAGTAGCAGTCATCACTTGGGAAAAATGCTGAGAAAAATTCTGTATGTGTAACACGCCGATAACGATATGGTATGAAATGTAGAAACATGCATAGACAATCAATTGGGCTTCACACACACACGCGCGCGCGCGCGCAACATGCATTTCACACAGATTCAGCAGTTTAGGGGTTAATAGGATATGGTCGGTGAACAACGATTATATGAGTGGAGGAGACAAGTAAACAGCTTTCGTTTTGAAAGACGCATCTTAGATCGGATGGAAGAGGTATTTTTATATTGTTGACGACGAGGGGAACTGAAGCGTGGTTTGGACATGTCAGTTTCGGGTATAGGAACTTGGAAGTTGTTTTTGCTGCATGTCAAGGTTAGAAAGGCTCAATGTCTCACAGCCTTTGACGACGACCATGGCGGTGGATTCATTTCCGCTCGACGTCAGTGGGAAGGCGAGGCCCAACCCTCTCCTTCCACTGTGTTAAACTTCCACCGAAGTCAGGTACCCATGACCCCTCAGAGGAGTGAGGAAAATTGGAGAAATCTACTTTGATACTAAAAAAAGAAAAAAAAAGATAACATTTTGCAGACGTGGAAAATAAAAGAGACAGTCCGATTTTCACAGAAAGAAATATGTTTTGACAACAACAAAAAATATATATAACACTACAATACAATGGAATACAATGCAATACAATGACGCATCTAGCCCGTTCAGTGCTGCCTTCCCCCTCCTTTCCCTTGTCAGTTGTTACACCACCCCTGACTAGTATGCAGTAATGTCTGCCTGTCTCTCACCCCCTCTACCCTCTCTCTCTCTCCCTCTCTGTCTCCCCCCCCCTCTCTCTCTCTCTGTCTTCCCTCCTCTCCCTCTCTCCCTCTCTCTCTGTCTTCACCCCACTCTCTCTTTCCCTCTCTCTCTCTCTCTTTCTCTGTCTCTCCCCCCTCTCTCTCTGTCTCTCCCCCCTCTCTCTACACGTGCTGCGTATGAAGACTGGTGCATTGGAGCAGGCAGTGAACACTCCGCTGACTGAAACGAACAACACAAAACAGAACCTGTTGAGACTGGAGGATGATATGACAAAGCTCACATCGGACTTGGCAGCGAAAGGTGACAGACTGGAGCTGTTTTCGCGCAGAGAAAACTTGAAGTTTTTGGGGGTTTTTTAACATTCCTCGTTACAGCAATTATGAAAGCTATGACGACTGTGCCGCAGCGGTGTTGGAGGTGTTGGATGGTGTGGTGCCTGGCAAAGTGTGGACTCCCGACGACATTGTGCGGGCCCATCGCCTCAGTCGCTACAACGATTCCCGAGGAAGACCCCCGCCAATGATTGTCAAATGTACCAGATGGTCAGATAAAACGTCAGTTCTGACGACAGGAAAGGCGGCCCTGAGGAGAAAGAACATCACGGTTGCTGGGGAATTGACAGACAGACAACGAGAGACAATACAAGAACACAAACGCCGAGGTATGCATGCGTACTACAGAGGGAGCCGTCTGGTGGTGGAGGAAGCAAGCAGAAGACGTGGTGACAGCCACTGGCAGCAGCAGCAAGGTGTGGATGCAGAGGACCAGCGTTCCAGCTATCGCAACACCACGGCACGCAGCAGACAGGGAGGGGACCACTACCGGTGGAGGCAGGATGTCCGGCACGCCACAGTCAACGACTACGATGACGGGTATCCCTACTACAGCGACTTCGGAGACGGTGGTTGGGGTGACGGTCAGGAGTGGTATACCAGCCAGCAGCAGTACCAGGCGTACCCCCACTGGTTGTCGTCAATGCAGGCCTTTCCACCCGTTGCATCAAGGCCCCGCACTGTGACCAGCCTGACGACCTCACAGCATGACAACACAGCCAGCGGACAGACAGGTGGTTCTCACCAGACACAGGTACAGTGTGACAATACAGACAGTGGACAGACAGGTGGTTCTCACCAGACACAGGTACAGTGTGACAGTACAGACAGTGGACAGACAGGTGGTTCTCACCAGACACAGGTACAGTGTGACAGTACAGACAGTGGGCAGACAGGTGGTTCTCACCAGACACAGGAACAGTGTGACAGTACAGACAGTGGACAGACAGGTGGTTCTCACCAGACACAGGTACAGTGTGACAGTACAGACAGTGGACAGACAGGTGGTTCTCACCAGACACAGGTACAGTGTGACAGTACAGACAGTGGACAGACAGGTGGTTCTCACCAGACACAGGTACAGTGTGACAGTACAGACAGTGGACAGACAGGTGGTTCTCACCAGACACAGGTACAGTGTGACAGTACAGACAGTGGACAGACAGGTGGTTCTCACCAGACACAGGTACTGTGTGACAATACAGATCATACAAACAGCAGACAGACAAACAATCCTGTCAAAGAAGATTCCAGGGATGACAACACTAACAGACAGAAAGATATCTTACATACATCTGAACCGTCAGTTAACCCCACAACTGAAACTACAGAGCAGACGACGAGTACTGACACACAGGGTGAAGGACAACACAAACAAGACGACGATGACGCAACACAGGCAGCACCACATAAGGAGGGAGCCTGCAAAGCTGGCACAGGGAATGACAATTTACAGACTGTACAAGACTCTGACGTGCGTGTACCTAACAGTGATGTTTGTGCTTACGATGGTGCATATGCAACTGAAGAAGACGCACAATATCGTAAAGATCGCAATACAGACAGTACAGCAGACAGTACAGAAATCAGTCACAAAACAAACAGTTCCCGTCCGCAGAATGACTGCGTTGACATGATTTCGGAACAGGGCAACACCACAGATCACAGACAGACAGATGACAGGACAGAATCAGCTGACAAACATAAACATGACCCTGCACTGGTGACACACACTGAAAAACAAACCACCCCACATAGTGACGTCATGACAAACACTGCAGGCGAAGCGAAGCAGGCATCAGAGACGGCACGCAGAACAACACGTGCACAGTCCACAAAGACCAGAAGTCATTCTTGCACGAGCAGTACAGTCAAACGACAATCCACACTACATGAAACACAGACAGGCAAGAGAACAACAAATAGGGATTCGGCCAGGCCTGTGTCGACAGAAATTTAAAATTTGTCACTTATAATATTGAAGGTTTATCACTTGTATATGATACTGATGTAAGATCTTATCTTTGTACTTTTGATTTCTGTCTTTTGGTTGAAACAAAGTTCCCATCTCAATTATTTCCTGAGCATGACGTTTTTATTGCTCCAGGAGTTCGTTTATCTGAGGGAGTAACTGTGCGTTTATCTGGTGGCCTGACACTGCTTGTGAAAAAGGAACTGTCTAAATATATAGAAAAAGTATATGTAGAATATGACAATATTGTTTTTGTGAAAATATCACGCGAACTTTTTGCATATGACTCGCCAGTCCTTTTGATCGGTTTGTATTTACCACCCAGTTCATCTGACTACTATCGTGACACTGATATCAATAATGGGGTTGCAGTCTTAGAACAATGTATGATGGACCTCACTGAAGCGTACGGTGATTGTCCATTTTTGCTGATGGGAGATTTCAACCCGCGTACAGGAGGAAAGAACATATACAACCAAGTTGGAGATGGCGGTAGCGAGAGCAGCGTGCAGTTAGGTGAGGAAAAAAGAGTGAGGGAACAGTACAATCAACAGCGAAGGGAATATAAAGAACTGTTAAGGATAAAGCGAAAGGCCCATCGTGAAAAAGTTGTGAAATCATTACATGAAAATATCAGTAATTCAAAAATAAAAGCTACGACAAGTAATTCCATTAGCAAGGACGAATGGTTCCAGCACTTCTCTGAAATCTTCCAATCAGATGTTTGTCAGGAAGTTGTAAATGAAAATGTTTTAAATCAGCCAGAAACACAACTTGGTGATGAACATGGCCAGTATGATACTGATGTTCTTGAAGAAGATATAACTGAAGGCGAAGTATTCGCAGCTATTCGTGCTCTGAAAAACGGAAAAGCTGCAGGCCCCGATGGCATAATAGGGGAGGTTTTCAAACACGCAGCTCTCGTTATTGTGCCATTTCTGGTTATACTTTTCAACAAACTGTTCACTTCAGGTATATATCCATCCCAATGGACAGAAGCGGTTATTCAGCCACTTCACAAGAAAGGTGATAAGAACTCTCCCGACAATTATAGGGGCATATCCCTTTTGAAAATGTTTGCAGTAAACTTTATAGCCACATTTTAAACCAACGACTTAGTAAGTGGATTGAAGAGAACAGTGCTATAAATGAAAGTCAGGCAGGTTTAGGAAGGAATACAGTACAATCGATCATGTCTTTACTCTGTTTGCATTGGTTCAAAAACAACTGTCTTATCATAAGAAATTATATGTCGCATTCATAGATTTTAGAAAAGCATTTGATTCAGTTGTACGAATAAATTTGTGGAATGTCCTTAAAAAAAGAGGTATACACGGAAAAATGTATAATGCAATAACTAGCATGTATCATGTTGTGAAAGCCAGAGTTAGAGCAGGTGGTGAATTAAGTAATGCTTTCATGTGTCCCACAGGCCTTAAACAAGGTGAAGTGTGCAGTTCTGTCTTATTTTCTTTATTTATCAACGAACTAGCATCTGGGATTATTAACAAAGGAAAGCACGGTGTTCAGCTGATACCTGATGTACTAGAAATACTTTTCTTATGTTTGCTGATGACATAATTCTGATATCTGACTCTGTAACTGGTCTGCAAAATCAGCTGAATGTGCTATATGATACGGCCATGAGTCTTGGCTTGATTGTGAACCTCGACAAGTCTAACGTTGTACTTATCGGAAAATGAAAGGTGGATCTATGGAAAAACAAAAATGACAGTAGTAAACATGTATAAGTATCTAGGTGTCATTTTGTCAACAAAACTAACTTTTCCCCATACATTACATGATATGGCTGGCAGGGCAAAAAAAGGGGGTGATTAGTATTTTTAAGTTATTCCGATCAGTTGGTGAAAAATGCCCAAAAATATTTTTTAAGCTATTTGATGCGCAGATTCAACCACTGCTTAGTTAGGGGGCGGAAGTTTGGGGTCTGATTGCAAATCTCGATGTAATAGAGAAAGTGCATACATTTGCGCTAAAACAGTTCTTGAATGTGAGTGTTAGAACACCAAATGCACTGGTTTATGGTGAACTGGGAAGATTTCCCTTGTATATTAATATACACTTGAGGTGCATCAAGTACTGGCTAAGAATTGTCAAAATGCCAGAACATCGGTTAACACTCAAGGCATATAAAATGTTGCTATTTATCCATCAGCAGAATCGGAATATATGGGTCACATCTGTTTGTTTCTTGTTACATAAATATGGATTTCAGGAGGTTTGGGAGAATCAGGGGGTCGGAAATGAAAAAGAATTTCTAAGCACATTAAAAAAACAGACTGGTAAACGAATACGAAGAACGTTGGTCTTTACAGCTATCAGACAGTGAGCGTTTCTCAATATATCGTACTTTTAAAAGTAGTCTTGTACTTTCACCATATTTGTTGGAGCTGAAACATATTCAAGCCAGAATTAGCTTAATACGTTTACGACTTGGTGTGTCACAACTCAATACACATAAATTACGTTTTAAACGTAATGTAACAGATCATGAGCTGTCTTGTCCTTTCTGTGATTTTCAAAAAGAAACAGAAGTTCACTTTGTGTTACAATGCCCTCAATATGCTGACCTGGGACAACAGTATATCTCCTCTAAGTATTATGATACTCCGTCTTTGTTCAATATGACATTGCTTTTTGCAAGTGAAAACAAATCATTGGTCATGCGCTTGGCTGTATTCCAAGACAAAGCTTTGAAAGTGCGTTGCTTATAGTGTTATGTTTGTGTTGCGCCTATGCATTTACTTGTAACCACCCCTATTGACATGGACCAATGGCCTTTTCATTAAAACATTTCAGTGTTCAGTATCCCCCCTCTCTCTCTGTCTCCCCCTCTCTCTCTTCCTCTCTCCCCCCCTCTTTCTCTCTCTGTCTCCCCCATCTCTCCCTCTCTCTCTTCCCCCTCTCTCTCTGTCTACCCACTCTCTCTCTGTCTTCCCCCCTCTCTATCTCCGTCTCTCTCTGTCTCCCACCTCTCTCCTTCTCTCTCCCCCCTCTCTGTCTCCCCCCTCTCGCTCTCCCTCTCTGTCTTCCCCCTTCTCTCTCTCTCCCTCTCTCTCTGTCCCCCCCTCTCTCTCTCTGTCTCCCCCCTCTCTCTCTCCCTCTCTCTCTGTCTCCCCCTCTCTCTCTCCCTCTGTCTCCCCCTCTCTCTCTCTGCCTCCCCTCTCTCTCTCCCTCTGTCTCCCCCCTCTCTCTCTCCCTCTGTCTTTCCCGCTCTCTCTCTCTCTCTGTGTCCCCCCCTCTCTCCCTCTGTCTCCCCCCTCTCTCTCTCCCTCTGTCTTCCCCGCTCTCTCTCTCTCCCCTCTCTCTGTGTCCCCCCACCCTCTCTCCCTCTGTCTCCCCCCTCTCTCTCTCCCTCTGTCTTCCCCGCTCTCTCTCTCTCCCTCTCTCTGTGTCCCCCCCCCCTCTCTCTCCCTCTCTGTCTTCCCCCTTCTCATTGGATTGAGTTGTTGTAATGTTTTTTTATGTTATGTTTATATCCAGCTCGATTATGTAAGGCGCTTTGAGCAGCATTAGTACTGGATATCGCGCCATAGAAAAGTTATGAATTATCAATGTTGTGTTTGTTTTTTTTCTCTCTCTCTCTCTCTCCCTGTGTCTCGTCTTTCCCCCCGCCCCACGCCCCGCCATCTCTCTCTCCCTCCGTTTCTCTGTCTCCCCCCCCCCTCTCTCTCTCCCTCTGTCTCCCCTCCCCCCTCTCTCTCTCCTGTCTCTGTCTCTTCCTCTGCCTTTCCACCTGTCTGTCTATATATGTATCTGGATCTATTGTATATTTATCAGACACATGTATATTGCTTGTATGTAAGTGCTCTTTTGTCATTGTAAGGAAACATAACGATTGTATACATGGCCATGGTTTGTACATGATATAATGTGAGTGTGTCAGAATGTCGTATCTGTACCCTATTCATTTTACATCATCCCGAGAGCTGGTTATTAAGATAAAATAAAAATTTGAAAAAAAATTAAACGCATATGCATATTTATGTCACTTCCCTTATATTAAAAACTGTTCGCTTGTTGGCTCGACACACCGAACACGGAAAAATGCGATATCAAAAGAAGGATGGACGTTTCGACACGTGGTGCTGACAAGAAGACTGTCCGTACCTACAGAACATACATGGCCAGCGCCTGTGATGGATGAGAAAGCAGACTGGAGAAAGAAAAACCCAAACACTTGCATGTCATTCCGTACTGTACAGCAGCCGGTGGTGCAAAAAGGCTTCAGAAAGATGGAGAGGGGTGTGTTGACGTGGGCGTGAGGGTGGGTCTGTGGGTATGGATGAGGACAAGGGAGGGGAGGCGGGTGGCGTGGAACCTGGAGAACCGCTGGCACTGACACCAAGGGTGCAGGCTTTTTGCCTGGCTACAGCCATGCAGTGACAGGAAAGCGAAGAGCGGAGTGCGGCCCTGTGTGAGGACAGTGTGCAGGGTGACAGGGCTCCCCTCGGGGCTGCCTGTCTTGTGGACTTTCTCCACAGGAACCCGCGTTTTCCTCTTTGCCTGGTTCGAATTTGGAAGGATACTTCGTCTGTCTGTCTGTCGGTTTGTCTCTCTGCCTGCCTGTCTGTTTTTCTGTCTGGTTGCCCTGCCTTTCTGTTTGTCACTCGCAGTTTCTGTCCGTCTCTCCGTGTCTCTCTACGTGTCTCTGTCTGTCTCTCTGTCTGTTTCCGTCTCTGTCTCTCTCTCTTCCTTTCCTGCCAATGAACAAAACATCACAGTGTTAAGACATTCATGCGACTTACATGTCCAATACGGTGTGTAACAAGGCTCTGTGTCAGGTCCTCTCGTTTGCTATCTGTAAAACGATCTCAAGGCCTAACAAGCATGCAAAGTTTTGAGTAGATCAGACTTCTGCGCCACACCCCTTTTTTTCCCCTTTTTCAAGCAGATGTGGTGTAGCGTGTATGAATCAGCCCGCGCGCTTTAACACCTCCTGGAAACTGAAATTGAAAACAGAAGATCTCCCTCTTCATACTGAAGGCATATGTATACCTTTTTTCCTTTTTTTTGTGATACCATGGTCCACATGAAGAAGTGATCTACAAACTATGCATTTCCTACAAATCCCTACAGAACCAAAAAAGGCGAGCATCCGAAGCGAATGAGGAGAGGAAAACAAAACTGGTCCTCACAGCAACACGACAGAGAAGACAGAATATAACTTCACATTCTGCCTGTGCTTTTTCAATGAAACCAGTGATGTAGTTTAAAGGTTTAAGGTCCCATGCCTTTTTTACGGCCATCGAGGCAGTGAATTCATGTCCATCGTGTCTAGGGCTCGTCGCAGGATTGTTTGAAAGGCAGGGCCTAATCCTCTTCTTCAGCCATTTTAACTTTCCCCAACGGAAGTCAGGTACCCCGGTCACCCCTGGGTGTGGAGCGAGGAACATAGGGAGTAAAGTGGTTATTTTCCCGGAGAACGAAACACCATACAAAAAAACCGGGGCCTCGAACCCTGATCACTGGTGAACATCGGATTAGAAGATCAACGCCTAACCGATTCTTCCATGGCGCCCATAACTTTGCACTCTGCGCTGCCAGTAAGACATCGCTAGAAAAAAACCCAAGAGTTTGCTGCATTGATTCACATCACAGCCCATTCAGCACAGTGCATCAGGACCTAAATAAGTTGACAGCTGAGCAGAGAAGACGACCCCAACAGTTATCATCTGTCATACCCAGTCCTCATAAATGTCAGAGGACGTCTATTTCAGTCCCCGCTGAATGTTTACGAACAGGAGCAATATGCCTACGTTCGATCCCCCTTTTTATATATATGTGGTCCCACGGTACCCCACTCGTGTCGCTTCATGTCAAAAATTTGTACAGCAGGGACTGGTGACATTTATTGAAAATGATTGACAAGACACAAGACATGCGGAAAGGGGAGGGAGGGGAAAAGGGTAGAGTGCCGAGATAGGGGAGGGGGTGAGTCAAACCATCAAACCTATCGCCAAGCCGACTGTAGAGGCCATTTCAGGACTGATTAGCCGCCAGTTCTTCAAAGCAGCTGAACACGGTCCGTGATAATGTTGAAAGGTCACGAGAGGCAGAAGAAAACGAAACTGCACAAAAAGGTGAATTTGAGAATTAAAACCTACTAAACACCGATATCAAGATTTTCAAGTCTTGATCATTTCACTTCATTCGGAGCAAAAATACTTCCATAAAATAATGTATGTTATATACATCATACGATTTACACCCATATCTTTATCACAAAAATGATGATGATGATGATGATGATCGAGACAGACATCATCATCATTTGAATTATACAGGCTTCATAATCATGGTCTCCCACGGAATACACGAACGGCTGTTTCAGGCACACGCACACCATAAACGGCTTGATAATGCACTTGAAAAAATGATGCTTCAGCCAGAATCTTAACGTCATACATACAGTGCTTTATGGACGATAGCTATGGTGTTTCACTGAAAAAAACAAACAAAAAAAACCACAAAAACAAACAAACAAAACCACTGGTGCACGTGCAAGTGAGCAGTTCTGGTCATACATGGTGCTCAATACACTGGCTGTATCCCTGTTTGCCGGAAGTTCAGTATCATTTCCCCCACACTCCCTAAGAAGAAAACTATGTGAACTTCCATGTGGTTCTTGCCTTTTGGTGAATTCTATATTTAGGATGGAAACTGATAAATGCTCACAGAATAAGTCCACCGCATCAAACTGACAAACAATGAACTTCAGACAGACAGACAGACCGTGAGACAGATGGGAAGGCAGACAGAGAGACGGGATTACAGACAATGATACACATACAGAGACAGACAGACCGACCTACCGACCGAGGAACGAGAAGGAAAGAGGTTGAGATTCGTGTATATGAAAAATGATATTGTTCCATTCGGACTACGTACAAACATGAAAGCGTGATGTAAGTAAACCCAACATACTGCGGGCGAGTGATACCCAGTTCTTTGACAGTACGTCCAAAGTATAGTGGATGTATCAGCCCAAAGGGGCAGGTATCGACTCTGACCAGCCTGTATTTCAAAGTGGACGAATACCAAACAAGCATCGTTCGCTTCCTGTTGTTGTTGTTGTTGTTGTATTTGTCTATCTGTCTCCGTTTCCGTCTGTCTGTCAGTCTGTCTGTCTCGCTCTCCCTCCTTCCCTCTGTCTGTCTGTGTGTCTGTCTGTCTCTCTCCCTCTCTCTCTGAAACTCAGGTATAACATAGAAGTTGTCATGTTTAGATTATCTGGTTGTGCACCTTTCGTATCGACGTTAATCGCTGTAAAATATATGCTGCCTCTTCCCAGAATAGATCCATATAAACCCAGCCTCACGTATTCCGGTGATTTCCTGTGGAGAAAAAAAAACCATTTCAACCTCTTTTATTGTCCATACCACACTAATGTAAAAAAAAAAAATAATAAGCATCGTTCATATTTGATGAAAGAAATTCTCTCTCTCTCTCTCTCTCTCTCTCTCTCTCTCTCTCTCTCTCTCTCTCTATGTATGCGTGGACGTGAACACACGCTTAAGTGTCAAGGAGAAACAGAGAGAAAGAGGATCAGGTGAGCTCGGAAAACTAGATAGACAAATACACGTAAACAAATGCCACCTGTTACACGCACTACGATTCTGAGAGTCCTATCGATTGCAGCACCATGGAACGTCCAGTGTGTGACAGGTGTGTGTGTGTGCGCGCGCACGCGCGCGCACACACACACACACACACACACACACACACACACACACACACACACACACACACACGCACTCATTCATTTACTCACACACATCCATACATATCAACACACAAACACGCGAGCGCGCGCCCCAGACACACATTACTGTACCACTGTACATAGAACAACACCCACACACAACCACAAACACGTACACACATATACACACAGAGTGGCATTTATGCACACAGGCACTCATGCACATGCGCTTATGCACATATACACCCAAACAAACGCACACAAAAATCAGCTCTGAGAGAGAAGGGGTGGCGGGAGAGACACATAGCTCGACAAAAAGACAGAGAGACAGACAGACAGATTATTGTTATCCCACATGGCGATAGATGAAGTGTGTCAGTGGCAGCAGATGCATATGCCTAAAGTCCTGTTATGTTTATATACAGTGGTGGTACAACAATGCCCCATGTGGTATGTGTACAGTGGTACAGCAATGCCCCATGTGGTGTGTGTACAGTGGTACAGCAATGCCCATGTGGTGTGTGTACAGTGGTACAGCAATGCCCCATGTGGTGTGTGTACAGTGGTGGTACAGCAATGCCCAATGTGGTGTGTGTACAGTGGTACAGCAATACCCCATGTGGTGTGTGTACAGTGGTACAGCAATACCCCATGTGGTGTGTGTACAGTGGTGGTACAGCAATACTCCATGTGGTGTGTGTACAGTGGTACAGCAATGCCCCATGTGGTGTGTGTACAGTGGTGGTACAGCAATACCCCATGTGGTGTGTACAGTGGTACAGCAATGCCCCATGTGGTGTGTGTACAGTGGCACAGCAATGCCCCATGTGGTGTGTACAGTGGTACAGCAATGCCCCATGTGGTGTGTGTACAGTGGTGGTACAGCAATACCCCATGTGGTGTGTGTACAGTGGTACAGCAATGCCCCATGTGGTGTGTGTACAGTGGTACAGCAATACCCCATGTGGTGTGTGTACAGTGGTACAGCAATGCCCCATGTGGTGTGTGTACAGTGGCACAGCAATGCCCCATGTGGTGTGTACAGTGGTACAGCAATGCCCGATGTGGTGTGTACAGTGGCACAGCAATGCCCCATGTGGTGTGTACAGTGGTACAGCAATGCCCTATGTGGTGTGTGTACAGTGGTACAGCAATGCCCCATGTGGTGTCTTCCTGTTGATCATACAACAGATGTACACTGAGTTAGTCCACCTCCTGCCGTGTACAGTCTGTCTGTCTGTCTGTCTGTCTGTCTGTCTGTCTCTCTCTCTCTCTCTCTCTCTCTCTCTCTCTCTCTCTCTCTCATATTCAAATTCGCGTTCTCTCTTTCTGTCTCTTTGTCTGTGTCTCTCTCTTCCTCCTCTTTCTTGTTCGTGTTCTTGTTCTTCTTCTACTTCTTCTTCTTCGTCTCTCTCCCATCTCGCCTCTCTCTCCCCCTCTCTCTGTCCCCTCTATTCCTCCATTCTATCCTCTCAGTCTCTGTCTGCCTCTCTCCCTCCCTCCCTCTCTCTCATTCACGTAGCCACACGCATTACGCGACTTTCATTTCTGCAAGTGTATCCGCTTTGTAAGGGATTTTGGCCTTTATGAATAAAACATCTAAGTCTGAGTCTGTGACTGAGTCTGAGTCTGAGTCCCTCTCTCCCTCTCTCCCTGTCTGTCTGTCTCTGTCTCTCTCTTTGCGATACTTTTCTTGAAGAGTCATCGATACTGTTCCCTTTACATCTTGCTAGAAGCACCGCACACGAATCACGACGCACAATGTATCCAGATATGTTTTTCATGTAGCTAACACTTAGTATTAAAATAGTATGGCATTGCTCATATTTTCATAGTTCGTTGGTGCACACACACACACACACACACACACACACACACACACACACACACACACAGTGTGTGTGTGTACATACATAGAGATACATATGCGCGCGCGCTGTGTGTGTGTGTGTGTGTGTGTGTGTGTGTGTGTGTGTGTGTGTGCGTGTGCGTGCGTGCGTGTCACAGTAAGACTGTGAAACCAGTAATTTAATTACATTCCCGAACTGTTTAGTTATTTCGTGTAATCACTGTGGCCGACAGAGATTTCGTGAAATAACTTTCATTCTCAGTGATGTCATCTCATGGCATTTTGTCAGTAAGTATGCAGAAATACACTAGCTGGCTGCACTGAATGTGTGTAAGTCTTAAACTGCCTCTATGTGTGGGTGGCGGGGTGTGGGGTGTGGGGATGTGGGGGGCAGACGGGTAGGACGATGTCCATGGGTGTGTGGGTTGGTAGGAAGGTAGAGCTGTATGCTTGAGCGTTTGTGTTCTTGATTATCATTTCCATTTATGAAATGTATACATGTCTGCTCCACGGGAGTATTGAGTGTTGTGTGGAATCTGTGTCCGGTCACTGACACACACACACACACACACACACACACAGAGTACACACACACACACACACACACACACACACAGAGCACACACACAGAGTACACACACACACACACACACACACACACACACACACACACACACACTGTATGTGTGTGAGTGTTGTTTGTTTTGTTTTTGTTTTTTGTTGTTAGTTTTGGCGGAAAGGGGCGTGGGGGTGGGCGAGGGTATTTATATGATGTTTGTCAATGATTTCCTGGGAAAAAAGATAACAACTGACCTATGCAGGTCGAGATGGACAGGGTGACACCACATACGCAGGACCTCAAACCACAGCGCTGCCATGCCTGTGACAATGTCGCCATGTTGATAGAAAAGGCGGACCATACGATCCTCTGGTCCAACAATGCCCAGCCCCTCTGTCCTCGTCCATAGCTCTCCTCCCTCAAGTAGCGCCAGTCCAATGGCCTTGCCAAAACAATCCCCCAGAGGGAATGAGCGGGGAGGGGGTGGGGAGTAGGGAGGGCGGCGAAGAGGGGAGGGGGGGGAACGTAGGGTTATGGGCGGGAGAGAAAGAAGAACGAATGACATGAAAACATGACATAATGGACAGGATAACCACTTGCAGAGACCCAGACTTTTTGACACACAGCCGACAGACTCGGAGGAACCTGATGAACAGTTCTTCTGTGCGGCGGCGCAGTAACTCTTCAGAGTAAAGGCAGGAGGAGGAGGAGCAGAAGAAGAAGAAGAAGAAGAAGATGATGATGATGATGATGAAGTAGCATCTAGATTGAACTACTATGACAGGAGCACATTCAGATATACAGCATCCATGTGCAGAAACACAAAGATACATTTTTGAAACATGAAGTGATTTTTCACCTGCCGCTTCATTTAAACAAAAATCATTTTCCCACAAGCGCACAGCCCACAGATGTTCCTGATCTGGGATGCTCATAAATTTGTACGGAGCGTAAAATGCATTTTAGTGACCAGCATTTTATAGCTGTGACAACTTGCGTCAATCACAGCAAAGTAATGTCAGCAAAATTCGAGGTCATTTCATATGGCAAGGTTTTCTTATTACAAGAGAGTTATTGCGCTGAGGGCATTGGACGTTATGACCAACCATTAAAATAACTGGCATAAAGTTCACGACTGCATAGATATGGTGGTCGTTCAAGGCACTTAAACAGTTAAAACCTCCGGGGCTGTACAATAGCAAAGTACTCTCTCTCTCTCTCTCTCTCTCTCTCTCTCTCTCTCTCTGTATATTCTCTATGTATATATATATATATATTTATATATATATATATATATATCTTTATATATATATATATCTTTGATCGTGCGCATGCATGTTTGTGTGAGCGTGCGCGCGGTTGTGTTTTGTGTGTGTGTGTGTGTGTGCGTGTGTGTGTGTGTGCGCGCGCGCACGCGAGCAGCGCATGAATGCGGTTGTTGTTTTGTTATGTTTTCTATGGTATTGCCGTTCAGTCAAAAACTGCGAACTGTTTTGGTGTCATGTATTTGTCATGCATTGCACTGCACGGCACTGCATTTCGCTCTTTTACGGTGTACACGTGTATCATCGGGGATCCCAAAGTCCTCTGTTCGGACTTCGTTGCTGATGGTCTGAAGACTTCACACGAAGTTCAGGACCACTTCATACAAGTAAGTGTGTTTTCATAAAATGTTGTTTTCTTTTCTCTTTTTTAATCTAAAGATTTGAATAGTGCAGGCTGCATGATATAGTCTGTCACTGGCCTCTAACTGAACACCCCAACTGCTGTTTCAGACACACGTGCATCATGAACAGCTTGAAAACTGCGTCTGCTGCGGAGTCTGCTGCCTTTGCCAAAGGATACAACGCCATTCTGCAACATCTCCATTGGCTCCCTGTCTCACACAGAATAAAGTATAAGATCAGCACTCTATGTTATAAATGTATTCACAAATCTGCCCCTTCCTATCTTTGTGGCTGCCTTCACATCTACACTCCATCTCGCTCTCTACGATCGGCTTCGGATCCACTCTGTTTACGGATACCCAGATTCAAACACTCCACAGATGGGCGCTGTTCTTTCTCTGTCTCTGGACCTTGCATTTGGAATGAACTTCCTCTTTCGCTTCGTCAGGTCTCCACACTCAGCTCTTTCAAGTCTGGCCTTAAAACCCACCTCTTCACAAGATAGCCTCCCTCCCCTGCCTCTTCCTTGTCTTCAGTTTCATCAGTTTTAGAGTTATGCATGCGTGTGAATGACTGGTATGAAAGAGCTTAGATTTGTCTCTGAACAAAATTCAGCGCTATATAAATACTATTATTATTATTATTATTATTATGTCGAAGCAGGGTCCTCGAACCCTGACCACTGGTGAACACTGGGTCTGAGGTCCATCGTGTGACCGATTCCGCCACGGCTATGGGCAAGGACCAGTCAGTCGATCAGGTTTTGGTGATTTGGACTGGTGACTGGATTCGGGCAATATATATATATTTTTTAAAATGATTCATCACAGTGGAGTGATGGCCTAGAGGTAACGCGTCCGCCTAGGAAGCGAGAGAATCTGAGCGCGCTGGATCGAATCACGGCTCAGCCGCCGGTGTTTTTTTTCTTCTCCACTAGACCTTGAGTGGTGGTCTGGACGCTAGTCATTCGGATGAGACGATAAACCGAGATCCCGTGTGCAGCATGCACTTAGCGTACGTAAAAAAAAACTCACGGCAACTAAAGGGTTGTTTCTGGCAAAATTCTGTAGAAAAATCCACTTCGATAGGAAAAACAAATAAAACTGCATGCAGGAAAAAAAAAAAGAGGGTGGCGCTGTAGTGTAGCGACGTGCTCTCCCTGGGGAGAGCAGCCCGAATTTCACACAGAGAAACCTGTTGTGATAAAAAGAAATACAAATACAAATACAATTTTTTTTTAATGATTCTTTACCTTAAGAAAATATGGCAACATTGAATGGTGTTTAGTGACGTATTAAACGCTGCAAATGTGGTATTAGCGCTGCTGAGTTCACTCGTGCTTCCCACCCCCAGGCCCTGAACAACTTGATCATGAAGGCGCCAGCCAGACAGGTCGTTAAACTCTTTACAGTAAAAATATAACAGCCAGGATGGTGCTTCTCATATACTGGGACTAGCCGGACTCTCTTGCATTGTTGTCAATACATTGGTCAGGAAAGGAATCGGATTATATATATATATATGTAAGAATATTCCTAACTCCACGGTAAACTCATCATACTTCGGAACATTCTTTACTCTAAGCAAACTTCGGCGCTGCACAGATCGCATCATGTAACCTGGCCCTGGGTCTTCATCTCCGTGGCGTCATTTCGCTTCCCTTTGACCCCTTCTTGGGACCTGTGTAAATCTGAGGTTCGCTCCGACGGCCCTGTGAATCAGGATCCTGTCTTTTGTTTTCTCTCTCTCTCTCTCTCTCTCTCTCTCTCTATCGCCCCCTCTCTCTCTCTCTTTCTTTCTTTTTCTCTCTCTCCCCCTTCTCTCTCCCCCCCCCTCTCTCTCTCTCTTTCTTTCTTTCTCTCCCCCCCCTCTCTCTCTCTCTCTATTTTTTTTTCAAAGAAAGACCTGAAGAAGGGCACAGACGGGAAGGCGAGGAGAAGAAACAATGCCCTGGCAGGCGAAAACTCCCCTCAATTATTCAGCGATGACCACCCCCACCCTGTGGGCCGTGCAGCCTTGTCCCGGATGACTGGCATCGATTTGGAAACGCCGTCGCGCAAAAAGAAAATAGTTCTGTTCCCTTGTGTCGTGGAAACGGGGCGGCTAAAGGGGTGGGTGTGGGTGTGGGTGTGGGTGGGCTGGTGGGTGGGTTGTGATTGGAGGGAGGGGAGGTAGTGAAGGGTGGTGGGCAAAGGAGATGGGGTGGTGGTGGTGGTGGTGGTGGTGGTGGTGGCCTTGCTCGCTGTGTGTGTGTGTGTGTGTGTGTGTTTGTGTGTGCGTGCGCGTGCGTGTGTGTGTGTGTGTGTGTGTTTAACATTCTGTCTCTATCTCTCACTGTCTCTTTCTACGTCTCTAATTCTCTCTATCTCACTCTCTCAACTCTGCCTCTCTCTCACTTTCATTTCTCCCTCCACTCTCTTACTGTTTTTGAGTCTTTTTTCACCCTCTTTCACTCTCTCTCTCTATGTCTTCTTTCCTCCATCCCCCCCTCTCTCTCTCTCTCCCTCTATCTCTCCCTCCCCCACTCTCTCTCTCCTTCTCTCTCCCCCTCTCCTTCTCTCTCTCTCTCTTCCTCCCCCTCTCTCTCCCTCCCCCTCTCTCTCCTCCCCCCTCTCTCCCCTCTATCTGCCTCGTGTTGGCCAGCTTATCGTCATATTTCCCTGCCTCCTTGCCTTTCCTATTTTTTTATCTCCTTTCCTTCTCCCCTTCCTTCCCTCCTCCCCCGTCCCCCCACCCCCATCCCCCGAAACTAAAAAGACCTGGTCGCTGTCTTTTTCCCCCCTATCAATATATGTAGTTTAAGTCACTCTTCCAGTAAGACAGTCAAGCCCTACACGAGCATGTTGCAGAGGGAAGGTGGTGTCAGTATTTCGATCAAACAAGACCTACCAGGGACATTAGAACTGACGTCGGCGAAAGACGCGAAGAGCAGAGCACTACATAATGTGAGATGTCGGGGACTTTGAAAAGACCAGCCCCTGATACGGACACCTCGAAACTGTCGCTCTCTCCGTCAGTTTCGGCAGCATTGTTTTGACATATATGCCCGACAGACACTGCAGGAATCTGGTGGACAGTTCTTCTGTTCTTCGGCACCCCAATGACTCTTCACATAGCTGAGGGTGAAGAAGAAGAAGGAGAAAAGTTATTAAACGAAAATGCCATGTTGTCAACATCGTTTTTTGGTAAATGCCAACAGTACTCGACAAATGTTACCAGCACGTTTGAGGTTTGCCCATGACTGAACTTTTTGTTCTGAAGTCTGACAAACTGTCTGTAGCAGAATGAGCAGAGCCGCCAAGAATAGACTGAAAAGAGGCGTTTCGTTCGTCACTGCAGAAACAGCAGTGCTGGTCGTGATAGAACGTACAGCAGAAGACAATCCGACACATAGATGATGAGGGTGATGGTGGTGGTGATAAGGGGAATGATGATGATGATGATGATGATGATGATGATGATGATGATGGCGATGGTGATGGTGATGAGGGGGATGGTGATCATGATGATGATGATTGTGAGGTAATGATGGTGATGATGATGATTGTGACGGTGATGGTGATGAGGGTGATGGTGATGATGATGGTGATCATGATGACGACGAACGACGACGATGATGATGATAGTGATGATGATGATGATAATGATGACGACGACTATGATGATGATAATGATAAGATGATGATGACGATTGTGATGATGCTTATGATGATGATGAGGAGGAGGGGGATTCACATTGTAAAAACTGACGTGTAAACCATGTGTTTTAAACACTACAATAACAAAAACAAAAAACAAAAAAAACAAAAAAAAAAACTTGCATGCATAACCCTGTACAGACATCCAACCGAACACACTACATAAAACCAATCCCGATACTCAAACCAGTCACACACATCACCACCATCCCCACCAAAAAAAAAAAAAGAAAAGAAAAAAAAAAAAATATATATGAAATCACAATATCTAAAACAAATCACCCCCCACCCACACCCCTCCAGAGAACACCTCAGCAAAAAAAACACCGGAAACCAAAACAATCGAACAGAATCAAAAACAGCTCTTACAGAAACACTCTAAAAATGAGTGACACACACACACACACAAAAAGAAGATGGAATTTACACAGACGTGTAGAATCACATGTGATAAAAAGAAAACAAGATAGAAGGGGAAAAAACAACATTATTTTGAAAATAAGCCAGTTTCAGGGCTGATCCGCCTGAGCCTGAAAGTGGGCTTCAGGCAAGGAGAAAAAGGAGGAGCTCTTGTGAAACGTGAGTGATGGCCTGGAGGTAACGCGTCCGCCTAGGAATCGAGAGAATCTGAGCGCGCTGGTTCGAATCACGGCTCAGCGGCCGATATTTTCTCCCCCTCCACTGGACCTTGAGTGGTGGTCTGGACGCTAGTCATTCGGATGAGACGATAAAC
Source organism: Babylonia areolata (assembly GCF_041734735.1). Taxonomy (NCBI): domain Eukaryota; kingdom Metazoa; phylum Mollusca; class Gastropoda; order Neogastropoda; family Buccinidae; genus Babylonia; species Babylonia areolata. Next base: position 33,768,725 of record NC_134879.1, read on the forward strand.
CGCACGTAAAAGCACCCACGGCAACAAAACGGTTGTTCCTGGCAAAATTCTGTAGAAAAATCTACTTCGATAGGAAAAACAAATAAAACTGCACGCAGGAAAAAATACAACAAAAATGGGTGACGCTGTTGTGTAGCGACGCGCTGTCCCTGGGGAGAACAGCCCGAATTTCACACAGAGAAATCTGTTGTGATAAAAAGAGAAATACAATACAAACCTGTAAACCGACAGGATGAGGAGAACGACAGGAGAAGGAAGAGGGCCAGGAGAAGGAAGACGAGGACGAGAAGGACCAGGTGCCAGTTGCATTGCTTGGTTCTAACTTTTTGACAGTTACACGTTACTAAATCCCTACGTTGACCGAACTACGCCATTGGTCAGTTCCATACTACACACAGTAGCGGATTACGGCCATTCTGGGCTCTTCCGTCCGAGCAATGCAACTGACTCCAGTAGGACATGTACAGATAGATAGAAGCTGAAGGATGCACACACACACACACACGCACACACACACACACACGCACACACACGCACACACACACACACACACACACACACACACACACACAGTGAGACACAGAAGAAATCAGAGGGACAAACATAAAGAAAGAAAGAATGGAAGAAAGACAGACCGAAAGAAAGAACGAATTTGTTGAGAGGGGAGAGAGAGGAGGGAAGAAAGAGGGCGAGAAAGGGTTCGGGAGAGAGGGAGAGAGAGAAACAGAGGCAGAGAGTGACGAAGGAGAGACACGGGAAAAGAAAGGGAGGGGGAAAGAGAAAGAGAGGTACACACACACACACACACACACAGACACACACACACACAAACACACACACACAGACAAAGAGAAAAAGGAGAGAGAGAGGGAGAGAGAGAGAGAGAGAGAGAGAGAGAGAGAGAGAGAGAGAGAGAGAGAGAGAGAGAGAGAGAGAGAAGCTAAAGAAATAGAACTGTTTATTGAGGAAGGTGACTAGTGCGTGTTAGCTGTCGTGCATCCAGTCCTCAGGACACAGAGAAAAATTAAATAAAAATCATCACAATACATGACTTTTGTGTCCTGCAAAGCAGACAAAACACACACACGTACACACACACACGCACACACACACACACACACACACACACACACACACACACACACGAGCATACCACAACACACAGAAAATGAAAGAATGATGATGATGATTATCATTATTATCATTATCATCAAGGGATAAAAGAATAAGCACATAATGTCTGTTTCCATCCTGCCCTCAAAAAAGGGGGAGAAAAAGTAAAATTAACATGTACAGCAAAAAGCTAGACAGAGACAGAGACAGAAAGAGATTTTATTTGACTGTTAAAATGAGAGAGTCCACGTGAAAGCTTTACAGCTGTACACGTCTCACAGTCGACAGTCGGCACAATGTATGGAAGCGATATTTCACACGCAACAACTTACTGCATCAAACGTATCATGAAAATCTTTTAGGGCGTTCACCATCAACCACCAGAAAACCGTTAACATTTCTCTGTCTGTTTGTCTCTGTCTCTGTCTCTCTGTCCCCCCTCTCTCTATATCTCTCACACACATACATTTCGCACTCACACATACACGATCTCTTTCTCCATCTGTTTCTGTGTCCCTGTCTCTCTCTGTCGTGTGTGTATGCATGTGTGTCCATGGGTGTGGGTGTGTGTGTGTGTGGGGGGGGGGGGTGTTTTCTTCATCATGTATACCCTTCTGCATGAATACCTTTTCCTTTCATTTATGTGTGTGCTAGTTGTAATAGATGTAGGTTAGCAAGGAAGATTGGAAGAATAGGCCATGCCTAAAATCTTAATCCTTGAATAAGAACGTTTTGAGTTCTGAGTTCTCTCTAGTTCTCCCTCCAGCCCCTCCCCCACCCCTCCCCCCGCTTCTCACTCACTCACTCACTAATGCAAACACACTCTCTTTGTGTTTATATATATATATATATATATATATATATATATATGTGTGTGTGTGTGTGTGTGTGTGTGTGTGTGTGTGTGTGTGTAATTATATATATATATATGTATAATTATATATATATATATATATATGTGTGTGTGTGTGTGTGTGTGTGTGTGTAATTATATATATATATATATGTATAATTATATATATATATATATATGTGTGTGTGTGTGTGTGTGTGTGTGTCTGTGTGTCTGTGTGTCTGTGTGTTATGAATATAACGATGCCAGTGATGACAATAAAGATGAAACTAACCATGTTTTGAATAAGTCTATTTCAAAAGAAGTATTAACTTCAATTGAGAAATCAAAGTGTGGGAAGGCAACAGACCTTGACGGCATTAGTGATGGACTGTTGATTAATGCTAAAGATGATGCGATTGACTTGTTAATGCTAAACATAATACAACTGACTTTCTGGTTAGGTAACTTAACAAGTTCTTTGACACAGGCAAGTATCTCGAAAACTGGAAAGAATCTATTATTGTCCCTTTGTTTAAGAAAGGTAATGTAAATGATCCTAATAACTATTGAGGTATTTCCTTGTAAGACATAAGTAGTAAATGACTTGGCTTTATCATAAACGCCAGACTGCATGGATGGGTTAAATCAAAAGGAAAAAAAAACACCACAGGGGAATATCAGGCTGGTTTGAAAAAAGAATTATTCATCAGTAGATCACATGTTTTCGCGTTCAATTAAAAACAGTTTGCTTTCGATAGAAAATTACATGAAGCATTCACTGACTTTGGAAAAGAAACACACAGTATGGGTGATAAACTATTTATATGTAATATATATTTCTTAATATGAATAGCAAAGTTGTGTTTGCAAGAAATAACAAACAACAACAAAAAAGAAAAGAAAAAATCCAGTCACCACTTTACACTTTCTAAGCAATTCGGTCTCAGAATCCACACACACACACACACACGCACGCACGTGTACACACACACACACACACACACACACACACACACACACACACACACACATACACACGCACACATACACTCACACACACAATCTCTCTCTCTCTCTCTCTCTCTCTCTCTCTCTCTCTCTCACACACACACACACACACACACACACACACACACACACACATCCAACTCCCGAAACCCCCCACGCCCCTACGCCATAGACCCCCCTACATCCTTCCCCTCACCCCCAACCCCTCACCCGAAAAAAAAAAGAAAGAAAACAGCTAAGCAAAGAAATGCATGCGAGGTTGATTCAACAACAACAACAACAACAACAAAACAACCGAAACGCATGTTACAGAAACCAGTGTTCTTCATCCGAAGCAAGACTGACTTCATCGCCGGAAACATTACCCCTTCCTCCCCCACCCCTCCAGTATCCTGTTCTTCCCGGCGGAAGTGTTCCCTTCTTTTCTCCCCTTGTAACGTCGTTTGACGAAAGCAGCCTGCCACCCGACTGACAAATCAGACGCGCATGTTGAGTATATTTTGTATTTGTATTTGTATTTCTTTTTTTCACAACCGATTTCTCTGTGTGGAATTCTGGCTGCTCTCCCCAGCGCCACCCTTTCTTTCTTATTTTTTTCTTGCTTGCAGTTTTATTTGTTTTTCCAATCGAAGTGGATTTTTCTACAGAATTTTGCCAGGAACAACCTTTTGTTGCCGTGGGTTCTTTTACGTACGCTAAGTGCATGCTTCACACGGGACCTCGGTTTATCGTCTCATCCGAATGACTAGCGTCCAGACCACCACTGAAAGTCTAGTGGAGGGGGAGAAAATATCGGCGGCTGAGCCGTGATTCGAACCAGCGCGCTCAGTTTCTCTCGCTTCCTAAACGGACGCGTTACCTCTAGGCCATCACTCCACTGTGTGTGTGAGTGTGAGTGAGTGTGAAGTGTGCTATGAAGACTGATCGGAAACAAGGGAAAAAAAAATCACATACACACGCGCGCGCACGAACACACACACACACACACACACACACACACACACACACACACACACACACACACACACACACACACACATCAAGTCGATGTGTATTAGTCTGTGTTCCAAAGTTTGGAATCTGATTATAAGTGGAAAACAGTCGGATTCGAATTTCCCTTCACCTTTGTTTCTGAGAGGTACTGATCACCCAGATAGAAGAAATACAACAATCGTAACCAGTCGTTCCTACCACAAACACAGGGAGTCATTACTGCTGGTCCAGAAAACGTGTTTATCATGTAAGGTTTAACTGCAAAGTAGTAGAGAGAAGAAGATTTATGCAATTTTTTCGTTAATAAAAATCCACTAATTCGGCATTCATCTTCTTGAAAAGAATAAAGAAATAAATAGATAAATAAATCAATCAATCAATAGATGAAGACAAAAAAGAGATAGATAAAATAAATGAAATAAAATAAAATAAAATATATCTAGATAACTAAGAAAGTAAATAAACGTAGAGAACGCCGATCATTCAACAACTCTGAAAAGACCTAAGTTTACACAAATACAGAAACAAAAAAACAATGACACTTCCGCCTGCAGTTTATTTGCAGCTATCGGTACAGCAGCAGCAACAACAACGACAACAAAAGGGAAAAAATGCCATGTTCCTTCAAACAAATCGTGCCCTGTAATTTTTCTGCGTGTTGGCATCGTTACTTAAACCATTTGCTGAGATCCAGTCTTGGACACACAGCCGACAGACCTGGAGGAATCTGGTGAATAGTTCTGTGCGGCGCCTCAATGATTTTCTACAGAAGAATAATAGGAACTGAGGAGAAGAAGAGGAAGGAGAAGAAGGAGGAGGAGGGGGGAGGAAGAAGAAGAATGAGGAGGAGGAGAGGAAGAAGGGGAGGAAGAAGAAGAAGACCGTGGCGTATGTGGGAAAACTTTCATGTGTTCTTCACTGACGTTAACCCAAACAGAAGAGGATTTCAAGTGCCTCAGCAGTATCATCTCAGGTGACGGTTCCCTCGACAAAATGACCACCGCCAGGACCTGCAAGGCAAGCCGAGTACTCGGCAGATTGAGATCATGAGTACTGAACCAGCACAACACCCAGCTGTCAACCAAGCTGAAAGTGCATAAAGCAGTCGTCACAGGCCTTCTTTGTGGTTGTGAGTCATGAACTTTGTAAAGGATACACATCAGGCTTCTAGAGCACATCCGCGTGCGCAGCCGGCGCACAATTCTCGGCATACGGTGTCTTGAAAAAAATCGCTGAATCGTGAGAAGTGGAAGGCAGCAGCAGCAGCAATGTCCAGACAGCCTGCACAGTTACCCTGCCCTCACTGTGGATGTCCGTGTAGATCCAAACCGGGGCTCCACAGCCACTAGTGAGTCCACACCCAACGAAAATGGCGGCTCAGAAGCTCATAAATGTCATCGTCAGTCATAACGGACAACTAAGATGAGAAAACGCGGAGGGTTTGATTTACACAATCTGTACGAAACCTTTTTTTTTCATCTTTGTTCAATGAAGTCAGTCTGTGTTGGTTTGAACCCAACTCAACCAAGCCGAACACCAAGCCACCGGAACTGCCATGAGAATGTTTAACCCCTTTACAGATCTACCTTGGTGAAATGAGATCAGGAAGGCATCAGTTTATTCTGCAATTCCTTCTGTTAGTGTACACTTATATGGTTTACGTGGTGTTGCTGAAATAAGAAAATTCATAGACGGACAATTCTTAACAAAAAAAAAACAAAAAACGGTAACCGACATCCTGATCTGTAAGCTCAGTCTTAGCTCGGAGAGGTGAAAGCCCTTCAGTGACAAACATACTTGTCAGCAGCAGTCAAAGAGTCCAAGTATGAATTGCTGAAGACCTCAAGACACAAAACGACACACTGCAACTGCAATCAAAAACATCATTAAAGTCCAGAGCACCCTTCAACATCACAATACTCTGGGGAAGAAAATCTATTAAAACTTTTACGAGAAGCTCATGGGAGATTTGAAACATTCATTCTCGCTCACAAGTATCTTTTCAAACACGGACAAAATAACTAATTTTTGTCACAACTTGAGTTGACCTGAATCTACTGATTTTTAGGTTTGGACTTTTGGACTTGGATACGACAACTATGGGATCACAATGGTTTTGTGGGCGTCATTGAAACATTGTGTGTTAGTTGTTTGTCCACGGACAAAATCCCATTATTCACCTGATGGGAGATGGTAAGAGATGTAGTCGAAGAGAGAGAGAGAGGGAAAGGGAGAGAGAGAGAGAGAGAGAGAGAGAGAGAGTGTGTGTGTGTGTGTGTGTGTGTGTGTGTGTGTGTGTGTGTGTGTGTGTGTGTGTGAGTGTGTGTGTGAGTGAGTGAGGGGAGTGGGGTGAGATGAGGGAGACAGAGACAAAGATAAAGACAGACACACAGAAACAAAGACATTGGGGAGAGAAACAGAAAGAGACAAGACCGACAGACAAAACAGAGAGACAGAAATGGAGAAACAGAGAAACAAGGAGAAAGAGAGAGACAGACATACAGAAACACAGAATGACAGACAGACACAGAGAGAGAGAGAGTCAAACGGACAAACAGTTATACACACAGACAGACAGACAGATAGAGACAGGGGAAGATAGGGACAAAAAGACAGACAAAGGACAGACACAGGCAGATAGAGAGAGAGAGAGAGAGAGAGAGATACAGAGACAGAGACAGAGACAGACGAACAGACAGCGAGAGACAAGAGAGACAGCAGGGCACCTCATCCAAAGCCATCACAGTCAGTACCCAGGACCAAAAGAAACATAGTTAAGCCGAAGTTGGGATCCGCCACATGACCGTAAAGTGAGCGAACTGCCCTTTCCCCGGGCCCTCAGTGATCTGTTTGGTACCTCGTTAGGCCGGCTGCTTCAGGTGTTTGCGGCAGACGCTTTCTCATTGGACCTTCTGTCTCTGCTTCTGTCTCACTCACTCACTCACTCATTTACTCACCCATTCTCTCTCTCTCTCTCTCTCTCTCTCTCTAAGAAAAAAAAAGCGCGCTGCTCTTTGTGCTTCAAACAAACATTAGTGTACCACCACGAGCAATTTAGGTCACATTGCAAACCGCTTTGCAGTACTTTTCCCCTTCCGAAGAAGAAAGGACTGCCGAGTGGAAGCAATGACAACAAGAAGAACAGCAACAACAACAACAAAACCCACCTATCCACCATCACACCAACCTGAACACAGCATAGAACTCATTGTCAACCCCACTACTCCCTCTCCCGCCATTAACCGCCGACCTATCGCAGAGTCAGGCAGGAATCCATGGTCAGAAAAAACGGCGGCGTCTGTCCAATCAGAAGCCCCGATTACGACGGCTCGCGTGACGTTCAGACGAAGGGAGATTACTCTAACCTGGCACTCAACAGGCAAGTTACGGGCGCGCGGCACTTTGAAATTGGCACCAAGCTGTCTTATGGACGCGCGGGAGCGGTAACGAGGTGGACATTTGGAAGTCAGGTTTTTTAATAAAGGGGCTGTCTGGCTTCCCGTGGCGGACTATGGCGGATGATGAAGGTAATTTGGAGGTCTGGACACCCCCAGCCACTCCCGGAACGCCAGTGCCGCAACGGGCGGCAACCCTAGGTCTTCTTGCGACGTCCTTCTCCTCGCCGTCGTCCTCTTCGGCTGTAATTTTTCTTCTTCCTTCTTGTGATAGTTCTGATAAGGTTCAGGGAAGTTGAGGGTGGGGGGGGGGGGTAGGGGGGAGGAGGCTGGATGCAGAGGAGGTTGGGGGCGGGGGGGGGGGGGGGGGGGAGGGGTGCGAGAGGGAATCGGATGGTGGTCTGAAAGACGTGACAGGGAGGAGGGAGGAGGCGGGGAATGTAGCATCTGCCGAGACAGGAGGGGATAGTTTTGGGGACCACCCCCACCGCCCATCTCTCTCTCTCTCTCCCTCTTTTCTCTTTTGGTAGGTAGGTTTATGGCCGCGTTCATGTTTGTGCGTACTTCTGTGCATGTGCATGAATATGCGTGTGCGCACGCTCGTATGTATGTATGTATGTGTGTGTGTGTGTGTGTGTGTGTGTGTGATGGAGGGGTAGAAAATATGTATATACACGTCTGGTATTATATGAGAGTCCTACGTTATTGTATGTCAGCGTTTTCTCACTGCTGAACGGTCATCTACTTTCTAAATAATTATAATACTATAATACCCTTCCCTGAGCTTACTTTCAGGTCAGATGAAAAACATGCGTGTTGAAAGCTGTTTGCAAACCAACAATAACAGCTTGCTTTCTTTTTCTTTCTTTTTTTTTGTGCGTAATTTTATGTTGCTTAATACCCCTGCTTGTAATTTATATACATCACAGACTTCACTCAGTTTCTCTGAGACATGAGATTAATGATATGTTTCTTTTAATTTTGTGTGTAGTGTTTTTATTTTGCTTTTTTTCCCCATCTTACCGTGCTCTTTTTGTATAAATGATTCGCATCACTCTCTGTACAGTCCTCTAAGAACCTACCTCTTTTTTCTGGAGTAAAGATTTCAGGGATAAATTATTATTTTCAAAACCCTGATGTGCGTTTTCTGGGAATTCTCCGCTTTCCTCATCTGATTCAACAGCTTCTTCTTCTTCTTCTACTCTCTCTCTCTCTTGCAAAATTCTCAAAAGGTGAAAGAAAGAGAGGGAGAAAGAAGAACGAGAGACAGAGGAAGCAAGTGAAAGGAGGGGGAGGGAGGCAGAGAATGAGAGAAGGACATAATTACACAGAACGAGATGAAGATGACGAAGGGAGGAGAAGAAAGATCAAGACTGATAGACAATTCATTAAATATTTTCAGAAGTTTTACACTTTTTCTTTTTACATGTTGTCATACCGTTTGATCCAGTAAAAGTCAGAGAGAGAGAGGAGACGGACACAATAACACTACACATAGGCAGACACAAAGAGAAAGACAGAAAGACAGAAACGTGCATATAACGTAATGAACCGAAGCATCTTTAACCCTGCTCAAAGGAACAAAAGAGAACAATACGAAATAAAACGAACTTTTTGAAAAATAAGGTTTTTTTTCTATTCAAAAGAAAGATAATAAAAGAAAATTAAACCAAAATGATATTAGACGAAATAAAAAGAAACAGCATGAAATAAATGAATCATAAACAAAAATAAAGTAAATAATATGAAATAAGAACTGTAAAAACAAACAAACAGATGTACCTCCCCCATACCCCTCCCCCCAAGAAAAAGCTAACAGTAACAATATATTCAAATAAAACAATAGATAATTACAATGGAATTGAAATAAAAACAACACAAATAACATAGCAATACACTAAACAAAACAAAAACGGCTACAAGAAAACAACTTTTTATTTCAACACCCCAGTCACCTTCCCCTATACCCCCCCCCCCCCCCCCCCCCCAACCCCCATGCCTTCCACCCCCCGCCCCCCTCACTCACACGCAATGATGAATGAAACAGGGGACAGAATTCCTTAAGACGAACAACACGTTTCTCTCCCCTAGCCGATTTCTTGTGTAAGCGAATCACGCGCAAAGAATTTGCGGGCTGAGAAGGGGATCAAGCAGATATTGGAGGGGCCACAAAAGTCGTGTCCAGGATTGACAATGCCTCAGCTCAAGGTTGCCCAGCAGGCTGAGGAAGGGAAAAAAATGGGTTTCGGATTGTTGTTTTTGGTTGGTTGGTTGGTTGGTTGGTTGGTTGGTTTTTCGTAATTTATTTCGCCTGGTGGGCTATTATTATCATTACAATTATTATTACTATTGTTATTATTATTATTATCATTATCATTATTATCATCATTACCATTATTGTTGTTATCAGTAGTAGTAGTAGTAGTTGTAGTGTGTGTTTAGTGTGTGTGTGTGTGTGTGTGTGTGTCGCTCTTTCTCTCCCTCTGTCTCTCTCTCACTCTCTCTCACTCTCCCTCACTCCCTCCTACCCGTCTCTCTCCATCCCTCTCTCTCTCTCTCTCGTGTGTAATAGACATCCGATATATATTAACTCTGCTATACAGTGTATACGTTACTGGCTTAAGTTGTTACAAATGGAAGATTATAGAATACCTTATAGAGCTTACAAAATGTTGTATGAGTTAGATATTAGGGGAAAGAGAAATTGGGTCACAAATGTACGTATTTGTTTATTTAGATATGGATTTGGTGATGTATGGTTGAATCAAGCTGTTGGTAATATAAATCAGTTTGTAAGACTTTTCCGGCAACGCTTGATTGATTGTAGATGGCAGGACTGGAATTACCATATTCAAAACAGTGAAAGATTTAGTTTCTATAGAACTTTTGGACATACGCATGATGTTAAACAGTACTTGGTATGTAACATGGACATGTATTTGAAGTATGTAACAACAAGATTTAGGTTAGGCGTGTCAGATTTAGCTACACATTACTATAGATACAGAGATTTTACTGACAATGATTTAATTTGCCCACTATGAAAAGAAGACAAAGAAGACGAGGTACATTTTGTTTTTCGTTGTCCAGCTCTTTGTAGAATTAGAGAAAAATATATACCACCTACCAGCCATGTTTATTCAAACTGAGTTTATTATTGTCATCCACGAGGCATGCTGATATATGGAATCTGGCACTGTTTTTACACCAGGCATTTAAATTTCGGGATATCGTGACATCTTAAGATGCTGTACTTCATTGCAGCGTTTATGTAATATATGTACTTATTATGGTTAGTTATATATTTTCATTTTGTTTGTTATTACTTATATTGTCACTTACCCCTTCATAAGGGGCCTAGGCCTATTAATGAATAAATAATCTGAATCTGAATCTGAATCTCTCTCTCTCGTGTGTGTGTGTGTGTGTGTGTGTGTGTGTGTGTGCTTGTATTTTTGTCAGGAAATATCAAAACATTTCCCCTTCTCTTTCCATATCATGTACATACGTTCATTTTATGTGTGTATTTCTTGTGCACTTTTTCGCCCAGAGGGCTGGGTGAAAAAAAAAAAGAAAAAAAAAGTTATTACGGTCATTCCACTGCCCAAATGGAAACAAAATCGTTTCGTTTTCTTTTCTCCCTCCCTCCCTCCTTTCGTCTCTGTCTGCCTGTCAGTATTTTCTCCCCCTCCACTACTAGACCTTGAGCGGTGGTCTGGACGCTAGTCATTCGGATGAGATGATAAACCGAGGTCCCATGTGCAGCATGCACTTAGCGCACGTAAAAGAACCCGCGGCAACAAAAATTCTGTAGAAAAATCCACGTCGATAGGAAAACGTAAAAACTGCAGGCAGGATAAAAAAAAAATAAAATTAATAAAATAAAAGGGTGGCGCTCTCAGTGTAGCGACAGAGAAATCTGTTGTGACAAAAAAAGAGTAATATAATACATTACAATACAATACAATGCAATATTTGTCTGTCTGTCTACCCCCCTCTCTCCGATACATACCTCTCACACTCTCTGTCTTTCTCGTCACATAACAGAATACCCCGCAAGGCTTATGATATGCTATATGATTTAGATACTAGAGGCAGAGTGAACTGGGTAACCAAAATTCGCCATTGTTTGTTTGAATATGGATTTGGATTTGTTTGGTTAAACCAAGGTGTTGGTAGCATCAGGCGTTTATCGGAGTGTTTCGACAACGTCTGATTGATTGTAGATGGCTGAAGTGGTCTGATCATATTCAGAATAGTGAAAGATTTAGTTTCTATAAGAATTTTTGCAGTGTGTCTGATCTGAAACCTTACTTAGTGTTGAATATGGATAGACATTTAAAATATATGACGACAAGATTTAGATTAGGTATTACAGAAGTAGCGGTCCAT
>NC_134879.1:33790460-33800460 GCF_041734735.1 Babylonia areolata
AGATCAAAGAAAGTAGTAACACATTAAGAGACAGACAGACATACAGTCAGATCAAAGAAAGTAGTAACACATTAAGAGACAGACATACAGTCAGATCAAAGAAAGTAGTAACACATTAAGAGACAGACAGACATACAGTCAGATCAAAGAAAGTAGTAACACATTAAGAGACAGACAGACATACAGACAGATCAAAGAAAGTAGTAAAACATTAAGAGACAGACACACACACACACTAACCAAAGAGAAAATCAGGACCGAAAAACAGTTGGAGGCTGGCTGGGGGTATTGGAAGAGAAACATACAGGCAGACAGAACGGCAGACAGACAGTGGAGAGACAGAGACAGACAGAGACAGACAGTGGAGAGACAGAGAGAGACAGACAGCGGAGAGACAGAGAGAAACAGAGACAGACAGAGACAAAGACAGAGACAGACAGACAAAGACAGAGACAGTCGGAAAAAGAGAAAGATAAAGACAGAGAAAGCATCAAAGAGAGAGGCAGACAGAGACAAAGACAGAGACAGACAGACAGACAGAGTCAGACAGACATGTAGAAAGACATATGTATATCAACATCAGACAGAAAATATGAGAGCGAGAGAGAGTAAACAGAGATAGAGAAAGAGATAATGAGAGAGAAAGTGAGAGACAGGATAAAAGAGAGGGGGGGGGGGTTGTTAAGCGAATGCAAGATGGCACACGCACGCACCATGCGCACTCTCACGCCACCACCCATCCCCAACACCGGCACCTCCCCCCCCACACACGAAAAGACAAGACAAGACAAGACTGGCCTACCTCCAGAGTCGTGTTGGTCACGGCTGTCAGCGTGTGATGAAGCTGCAATGTGGTCATCATCATCAACACTACGGTCGTCTTTCTTCCAGGCACGGGTACATCTGCATAGCGTCTTTGTAATATGGATTTGCAGTCACCATTTCCTTCGTTGCAGCTTTCGTGGGCTGCATTCAGCTCCAACCTTCACTCGTTTTTAAGAGCAGGTGTATGACAGCTTTCAATCACCATTTAGGCAGCCGTACTCCGTTTTCCGGAGGAGGTTAGTGTTTACCATATCTATTCACCGAACGCTGATTTGGATCACAGAATCGTTGACAAAAGTATTGATTTGTATGTATACATGCCTTAAAAAGAAATACATCAGTTCAAGCGCTAGCTGGTCTGCATCTGTTGGGTTATGAGTTTGCACTTTCCCCACAAGAGGCAGCGACGGATACTGTTGCCAAAGACATGAAAATCGTATCATCCCAAATTTGAAATTATAGATGTTGTTTCATAATGTTTCCTTGTCTCTCTTTTTGCTTTTCTTCAGAAGAAAAATGCGTCCCTCTGGTAGGTATGATCAGGTCTGATTACATTTAACCGTGTTGCAAAATAGGGGTAGGGGGCGAAAAAAGAATTAATTTTCGGTGGGGTGGTCAGTGGCAGGCTCTATGGGGTGACTGTAGCGCTGTTTGTAATTGTTTAATTGCCCAGCTTGAGGAGTGTGCACAGGGTCAATTTGGATGGCGTGCCCTGACGCGCGAAGCAACAGAGACGTTTGAGGACAACTGACGTGACAGCATCACTGAGACCCGTACAAAAAGGAAGGCAGCAGTAAAGGCACCCAAAGCTCCAGCCCAGTTTCCCTGTTCCCGTTGCGGACGTCTTTGCCGTTCCCGCCTTGGATTCTACAGTCTCCAGCGAGTCCACCCCCGCACATCATTGGATATATGTCATCGTCGAACCCGACGGACCGCCACCAATGACCTCAACAGAGGCAACGCGGTTTCCACCATCCATGGTGCTAACGTGAAACAAAATCCGGGTCCCATAGCACGTGGAATGTTAATAATCACATAAAATATCTTATTCACGTTAGTTAACTGGTAACACACATAGACGTATGAATGCTGGTCACGCATTCAGTGTGGGTGGACCTGAACGTAGCGGGGAAGCCTGCTGTCAGTGATGGTCATTCCTATCACCAGGTCCACCCTGCTCAGTCACGTAAAGGCGCGAGGACACACACACACACACACACACACACACACACACACACACCATTGTCTGTTCTGCTGTTGAGGAGAGCTTCGGAAGTAACCGATGGACTGTTTCTCGACCATGTCTCTGAACAAGTGCCCCTCATATGTTCTTGTTGGTCCTGTTGTATCTGCTGTCGGCTTGAGTTTTCAGGAGTGAATAGGTCTTGGGATTACATACTTATAATGTCAGTCTCTACAACATCAATGAAGGTGAAGTGTATATGCCTGCACTTCTTTAATTATTTCCTCCTCCTCCTCTCCTCCTCCTCCTCCTCCTCCTCTTCTTCTTCTTCTCCTCCTCCTCCTGCTCCCCCTCCTCCCTCAACTCTGTGAAGAGTAAATGATACGCCGCACAGAAGAACAAGTTGTTCACCAGATTCCTCCAAGTCTGTCGGTTCTTCGCTAGTCGGGGACAAAGGGTTCGCTTCTTCCAGCAGGTTGCTCGCACATCCTAGTCTCTAACGCCTTGTGATGTTTGGCGACGAAGAGGGCAAATGTCTAATCCCTGCACGTTCATACAGTACTGATTCAAGTCTCCCTGGCGTGGTTGAGGGTCCAGAAATTGGTGATTCTCACGTTTCACCATCATGCAGACATCCACAAGAACAGAGAACGGGATTTCTTTGAGTTTGGCATTGTTCTTCCACTTGCTGTTTTCTGGAAAATAATAATAATAATAGTATTTATATAGCGCTGAATCTTGTGCAGAGACAAATCTAAGCGCTTTTACACCAGTCAGTCACACGCACGCGTAACTCTAAAACTGAAAACAATTAAAGAAAGTATATTGTAAAAAGTGAAATCTTTATCTCTTCTATACGCGTTTCTGTTCGATAGAACTTACTTTTGTCTGTTGCTCGGGAACAGAATTGTGTCTATTGCTAGAGAAACGTGACTTGTAAATGTGTATTTCCTTGTTTGCTCGAATGGGCTTTTTTCTTTTCTTTTTTTTCTTTTTTTTCCCCATCATTGTATGATGTGTCTAAAAGATGCACATGTGTACAATTTCAGAATCCCCAGTGTGTATTTGAAATTAACTTCTCATGCCTTTCCTTGCCTCTTCCGCAAACCATTTATTGCTTTTTGCACACACCTGCATAATACTTAAACTCATTATACACATCTGCACAACACACTTAAACTCATTAAACATACCTGCACAACACTTTTAACTCATTGCATTCACCTGCACAAAGCTGATAATTCATTACACATACCTGCACTACACGAGTAACTTACTGCACGAACCTGCACAGCACTTTTACCTCACTGCCTTTCAAACTTACTCACCGTGCACAAATTCACAAAGCACTTGCGCAAAATGAAAGGCAACTGGTGTGTCCACTGACGTGGTTGAAGAATACACCGACAGTCCTACCCAAAACAGCAACATCTGACACTGCATCCCTCCAACAACTTCATTGCACGTCGGCTAGACACTGTCTGAGTTCATTTTGTTGTTTTTTTCTGTTGTTTTTTAAGACAGTGTTACGTTGTCCGATTGAAAATTATGGTGTCTCTCTCACACACACACACAAAAAAGCGTGTTGCAGGGGTGTGCATCACGCACAACGTGACGTAACCATGGAAACAGACTCGTAAAACGTCGTGAACAGAACTCACGAAGGTGTCATCTCACCCATGATAATGCCTGCAGAGACACGTGAGGGGGCCGGGGGAGGGAGGGGGGAAATTGTGGAGGGTGGGTGGGGGGACAGGGGGGCCGTGAAGGGTGTGGGGGGGTCTGAGTGGGGGGTGAGGGAGAGGGGTACTGGCATCACAGACAAACTTTGTGAGGGACAAAGAAGGGACAGACAGACAGACAATCAGAGAGAGGAGAGAGAAAGAGAGAGAGGGAGAGAACTACACCTACAACCCACGTTCCCATCTTTTAGAAGAGGTATACACATAGGCCCAGTTTCTCTTGTCATTTGCTTTCCGTTTTGCAAAAATAAATAAATAAATAAGACTTTTCGAGAAGAGTTACCATAGTTTCAAGTTTCAAGTTTTGATTATCCTTTCACTCCTACTGTATGGAGGATTACTGCAAAATGATCTTTTCGTGCCCAGAACAAACATTTCCAAATACACAACAATGTCACATAAAAGTTGAGAAAACACAAATGTCTTTTAACTCCAAAAGTATAAATAGGCAACATTTGCAAATCTAATCATCTTACTTACAGCTAAAATGACTTTTTTGCCTCCTTTGAGCATATTACAAAAATTAAAAACCGATTTTGAGACAAATATTTTTTAGGAACATATCTATTTCGTAACTGATCATAATTGGGACATTCCATTATAAAATGAAACTCATCACCAATCACAGACATGTTACAAACCTTACAAAGCCGTAACTCTCGTGGTATGCCTTTGTGTCTCCCTGTTTCTCTCTATATATGCACCTTTATCACCAGAAACACTGGAATACCTACCTGTCTTGAGAGGGAATATTCCAAATTACGGCTGCATCCATTTAGACACAAAAAAAGGAGCGCGGCTGAATATTTGTTTTCAATTTTCAATGTTTATGTTTGTACTGCATTTCCTTCGTTTTGTTTTGTTTGTTTGTTATTTCAGATTTAGGACGAAACCAGTTCAAGAGTACATTTTGTGTTATGTGAATTAATGTCTAAATTATATTATGGGCCGGTATCAAAATCAACAGCGACTTTCTAAATTCCAATGTGTGTGTGTGTGTGTGTGTGTGTGTGTGTGTGTGTGTGTGTGAGCGCGAACAGTGTGTGTGTGTGTGTGTGGTGCGAATAAGGCTGAATGAAAATAAGAAATAAAACAAAGGCAAGTGAATACCGACACAAAACAAAGAACACACACACAAAAAAAGGGGGGGGGTAGGGGGGCGGGGGGGCAGGGGGGGGCGCTTTTTTTTTTATTTTCACACATAAAAACGTCCGGAAAGTACTTTGGAGATGGTCCCTTTACAGTCAGAAGTTCCCCGTGAATTGCTGTCTCTATCTCTGTCATTGCCTTCGTCGCCAGAATGCGGGGTGGTTTGGTGTTTTTTTCCCTCCCGAAGGTAAAAAAAATCTATGGTAGGGAAATGCCACAGGAGATTGGCCAGAAGGCTGTAAACTTACTATTTTTCTTCTTCTCTCTCTTCGTTCTTTTATTCTTCATGGAAGATAACCCACTCTGTGTGTGTGAGCGCCTCGCGTGTGTATGAAAGTCGTGACGTCTACGTCATGTGCGTAATGTGACCACGTCAGGTGTCAGACTTGGGCGTAC
The DNA here is from genome assembly GCF_041734735.1 of Babylonia areolata. NCBI lineage: Eukaryota > Metazoa > Mollusca > Gastropoda > Neogastropoda > Buccinidae > Babylonia > Babylonia areolata. Next base: position 33,795,756 of record NC_134879.1, read on the forward strand.
GAATCAGTGCACAGCCTGCGAATGGACGTTGAGTCAAGGCTCAGGACTCAAAACTATTGGCTTCAAACAGAAGAATTTGATATGAGCAAGGGGTAAAAAGATGGCATTCAAGCATCAGCCACTCGACATCTAAAACAATCACAGGAAAAAAAGTTTGAGTTCATATGTATGGTTTAAACAGTATCTTATTTGAAACATGACCAAATACACCACAGCTACAGATATATAGCACAACAAGAAAAGTTCATACAAAATCATGTCCTCACGTAAAGGCATACAAAATGAATAAAAACAACATGTCGGATGTCTTCGGTTGGGGAAGGTTAAAACTATGAAAGAAAGAAATCGGCCCCTTGTTCATTTGCCGAGCTATGGACAGTGGATATGAATTCACTGCCCTGATAAAAAAAATTAATTAAAAAAAAGCATATATATATATATATATATATATATATATATATATATATAAACACCATCACGGAGCCTTCAACCTGAACTTTGAGCCTGTTTCAGCAGACCCCAATGACTGCCAATTCACAACGGTTATACTGACATTTGTTTCTATTTTAAAAAAAAAAAAAAATTGAAAAATAAAGCATTGTATAAATCTGTGCGTGAAATTCTAAAGTCCAATCTTCTCAATGAATGCAATATGAGTAGTATTAGGATGTTGGAATCGACCCTCAGACCTCGGGATCTCATGGGATCTCAAGGAGGACTCGGGAATTGAATGACCTTAAGGCGTCACCTGACCTGTAGCTTAAATATGACGTCATGTGACAGTTCTGAAAAAAGTAAAAAAGAAAAAAAAGAAAACAAGATTGACTGCTTTATGTGGTGTTGACCGTTACAAGATTGACTGCTTTATGTGGTGTTGACCGTTACTATGCTGTCAAATATTTCCAAGAAGGTGGAAAGACCGTGTGATACCAAGCATGACAGAATCACAGGCTGAGTTGCTTTGTGCATCGAGTTGTGTATGTATCTGAGTAAGTACGCTGCTTAGACAGACAGAAGGAACTCAATGCTTGTATTATATGCACGTGGGTGAGTGATGAAAAAGACACCGTACGCGAAGTCCAGCGCGTGTGTGTGTGACTGTGTGTGTGTGTGTGTGTGTGTGTGTGTGTGTGTGTGTTTGAGTGTGTGTGTGTGTGTGTGTGTGTGTGTGTGTGAGTGTGTGTGTGTGTGTGTGTGTGTGTGTGTGTGTGTCTTGTATAATATAACATACGCCACACTGATCGGCATACACACAGTGAGATTTTTTTTTAAATCCTCTGATGTCACCACCACCATCATCATCATCATCGTCACTAACAACCACATCAACAATACCACTACCACTACCAAAAACATCATCATCTGCAACACCACCGCCACCAAAAACATCATCATCTTCAACACCACCACCACCCAAAAAACAACATCATCACGACCCTCCGATATTCAATTCTGTTTTTAGTTTCCTTTATGCCGTTAATTGCTGTTTCATAGAAATCTACAAAATGTTGATTCTGTTGTTCGAGTTTATCATTACTCTACGTATCCTCCTTTAAGTATCATCTCCACGACATTCTCATCTTCTACACACACACACACACACACACACACACACACACACACACACACACGTGTGTGTGCACCATCTTCTCACCGTGCACAGAGCTCATGGGTGGCATACAAATGACCGAACACTTCAGAAGATTCACTGACAACACTGTGATACAAGCATTTAGTTCCGTCTGTCTAAGTTGCATACCTACTCATATACATACACAACTCGATGCACAAAGCAAACTCAGCCAAAAATTCTGCCATGCTTGCTATCACATTTTCTTTCCATTCTCTAGGAAATATTTGCATGCATGTTAATACCGAACATACTTCACCATTAAAGTAACACACACACACACACACACACACACACACACACACTGAAGTATACTTCTTGTGCATAGATAAGTTTTGACCGAACAAGTGATGTGCAAAGGTGTAGTAGAATGAATATGTCCTGGCTCCATGGTTGTTTGCATACTATTTTCAAGAAGTTTAATGTTTTCCTGAACTTTGTTAAAATGTAATCGATAATTTGATTCCAAGTTAATTTTGGTGTAAGGTGTACTCCAAGGAATTTAACTACTTTTTTATATTCCATGGTGTCATCGTAAATTTTAAAGGAAGGCAATGTTGCTGGACTTGATCCATTATTAAAAAGCATCAAGTGTGTTTTTTCGGTTGATATTTGCAGACCATTCTCGCTCATATAATTTGCTACTGTGTTTAATTCATTTTGATATAGCTTTTTTGTGTAATTCATATATCGGGCAGGCGTATTCTTTTTTTATTGTAACTTTCATCCACATGCATATATCGTCAGCGTATTGAACCATTACAACATTCTTTGTTAGTTTTTTTGGAAGATCATTCATGAAATGTTGAACAATATTGGAGCAATTACAGAGCCCTGAGGAATACCTGTCTGCAATGTTCGTGTAGAAAAAAAAAAAAAAAAGTATTCCCTATTTTAGCACCGAAATATTTATTGAAAAAAATTCGAAGCATAGACTGCAGAGCATATAAACTGGCACTTGGCTTTCCAGTCCATGCTTCCAGTAAGAAAACGTACAGTGCAGCGGGAGTATTACCATTAGAGGAACAAAGGGAACTTGCGTGTAGTAAATTTGTCTTGAGAAGTTTAACGGATGAAAATGATTTGGAATCAGAAATAACTCTCAAATCCGACCGCTATTTTCCAAAGAGAGCTAGATCTATATCCTCTCATACCACACTGGGAACATACACGTCAAGTATTTTAACAAATTCCAGCGTGAATAAAACCCCACATTTTGCTAAAAGGTCTGTGGTATCATCTACACCAGTATGGGAACTTCAAAGAGCGCAATTTGATATCGATCACACTGATCTGACCAAAGATGACAACATAAATTTACTTACATCGCATGTACGAATCCATTTGGAAGAGAAATACCTTAATCATCTAAAGATATTTACAGACGGCTCTGTTGTAAATGATAGAGCTGGTGCTGCTTTCGTTATTCCAGACCTTAACTTTCAAAACTCATTTCATCTGGGAGGAATCTTCACAGCTGAACTCATAGCAGTTCTAATGGCGTTAAATTTCATGATATCCTTTTCAAAAACTATATTTCAGATTCTATTTTGTGTTGATTCTAAATAAGTTCTTCACGCTATTGAACTTATAAAAGAAACGGTTAGGTATGAACTCATTATTGAAATTAACCATTTGATTCACGAACTCTTACTACGAGGCTCTCACATAACCTTTTGCTGGATTCCTTCTCATTGCGGTTTTTACTATAATGAAAAAGTTGACATTTTGGCTAAAAAAAAAAAAAAAGGAGCTAGAAGCTCCACGCAGGAGTTAGATTTCAATATTTCGCTTTCATTACAGGAATGTTACACCATGGTAGAAAAAGTCCAATGGTCAAAATTTCAGTTTGAGGAAAAACACACCGGTAACTCGGAGTTACATAAGAACATACAGAAAATGTATGGTTTCATGGGACAACATTACCATAATGATTTTCATAAGAGGCAAATCATTTCTCTAATCTGCAGATGGAAAATGAATTGTTTTAGGACAAAATATGTCAGTAATGTTTCTTGCATCTGTGGTGCTCACATGACAGCCGATCATATACCAACTTGCGATATGTTGAAGTCTCACATCCCTGAACTGAAATCATCTTCAGTGTTGACGATCTTCAGCAGTCCTTTGCTAATGTATGACTTTTTCAACTCCTTGTTAAATAGTCCAGTTGGTTCGCTGTTATAATTGTTAGTTTTTCATTAGAAATATGTTATATTGTTATGTTTTTGTTGTTGTTGTTTTAACAAAACTTAAATCGATCATTTTCTATATGTAACACACACACACACACACACACACACACACACACACACACACACACACACACACACACACACTTTCACTTACTCGCACGCGTACACAATAATTTCCCCCCTCCACCCACTCGATTTTTTTTTCCTACCCTCGTCTAATATCACTTACAGTGAAAAGACGTTAAACTAAAGAACGAACGAACACACACACACACACACACACACACACACACACACACACACACACACACACACACACACACACACACACACACACAAAATTAAAGAAAATAATGAAGATCAACACCATATAAAGCAGGCAATCTTGTTTTCAAGTTCTTTGACAACCGTCATATGACGTAATATTTACACAGTCACAAGAAACACCCGCAAATGTATCATATTTTGATTTGCACTTGAATTGTTTTATCGATTTCTATTCAGCTTCCACCAGCGCGCGCTCACACAAATACACACACACACACACGCACGCGCGCACACACACACACACGCACGCACGCACACACACGCACATACATAAACATGCATAAACAGAAAGAGAGAGAGAACATTTAAATGGTTTGACCGTTTTCATCGGGCCCTATCATAAAAGCAGCAGAGGAGTGAGTGAGGGGGGTGGAGTTGGGAGGGAGGGAGGAAGAGGGTAGGCTCGGTAGCCCCGAGGGCAGCATGTGTCCAGACTTTGGAGGGGGCGGGGGGCTTGGGGTGGGGGGGATGGGGTGGCGAGAAGGGTTGTGGGGGAGAGGCCAATTAACGGTCAGGACATGTACTGCTTTAATTATTGACTGGTCTAATGGCA
>NC_134879.1:33807960-33817960 GCF_041734735.1 Babylonia areolata
ATGGCAATGATATATGGAAAAGCTGTCACCACGCGCATGTCCGTAAATCGTTACGACGCTCTTTTGTCCGTAATTTGTTTTCACGCATCCTTTCTCTAACTTGTATATTGTTAGCACGAACTGGTCCGGAAGCTATCATCACACTCTTTCACTCCGTAAGTTGTTAGCGAAATCTTCTCCGTAAACTGTTATCACACTCTTCTGTCCTGTCTTGTTGTGTGTTGTCTATCTGCACGATGTTGTCCTTCCTTTTCCTGCATCGTAAACGTGACATTTCGTGTTAGGTCTTCATACACCACAGGTTCAGATCAGGTCGTGGTCTGTCTGTCCTGAGAGATATCAGTATTTTTTTTTAACGATTTAAATTTTACGTGGACTGAAACTAGGTGATAGATAAATTGATTATTTCTACGTTTATTCAAAAACAAAGAAGAAGAAGAAGAAGAAAAACCGATATGAATTTTACATGTACTGAGCAAGCTGCTAATGAATTAGTCTTTCTAGCGTCGTTTTAATTGACCTTTTAATACTGTTTGGGGTTCTCTCTTTTTCTCAAGAACTGACTGGTGTTAATACTATTCAGGGTTCTCTTTGGTCTTAAGAACTGACGGGTATTCATACTGTTTGGGGTTCTCTTTGGTCTTAAGAACTGACGTGTATCCATACTGTTTGGGGTTCTCTTTGGTCTTAAGAACTGACGGGTATTCATACTGTTTGGGGTTCTCTTTGCTCTTAAGAACTGACGTGTATCCATACTGTTTGGGGTTTCTCTTTGGTCTTAAGAACTGACGTGTATTCATACTGTTTGGGGTTCTCTTTGGTCTTAAGAACTGACGTGTATTCATACTGTTTTGAGTTCTCTTTGGTCTTAAGAACTGACGTATATCCATACTGTTTGGGGTTCTCTTTGGTCTTAAGAACTGACGTGTATTCATACTGTTTTGGGTTCTTTTTGGTCTTAAGAACTGACGTGTATCCATACTGTTTGGGGTTCTTTTTGGTCTTAAGAACTGACGTGTATCCATACTGTTTGGGGTTCTCTTTGGTCTTAAGAACTGACGTGCATCCATACTGTTTGGGGTTCTCTTTGGTCTTAAGAACTGACGGGTATCCATACTGTTTGGGGTTCTCTTTGGTCTTAAGAACTGACGTGCATCCATACTGTTTGGGGTTCTCTTTGGTCTTAAGAACTGACGGGTATCCATACTGTTTGGGGTTCTCTTTGGTCTTAAGAACTGACGGGTATTCATACTGTGTTGGGTTCTCTTTTGTCTTAAGAACTGACGTATATCCATACTGTTTTGGGTTCTCTTTTGTCTTAAGAACTGACGGGTATCCATACTGTTTTGAGTTCTCTTTTGTCTTAAGAACTGACGGGTATCCATACTTTTTGAGATCAGCTGGGCTGTAAGAAACATGTTTTGTTCTGTCTGTCTTTTTGTCTGTACCTCTCTCTCTCTCCCCCTCTCTCTCTCCCTTTCTCTCTCTCTCTCTCTCTTCCTCTCCCTCTCTCCCCCACCTCTCTCTCTCTCTCCCTCTCCCTTTCTCCCCCCTCTCCCTCTCTCCTCCCTCTCTCTCTCCCTCTCTCTCTCTCTCCCCAATTTTCTCTTTCTGGGGGCTGAAAAAAAAAGCATTGTTGCTTATTCTATTGTCCTCAGAAACAAAATTCATTCACAAATTCATCCATTCATTCTCTCTCTCTCTCGTTCTCTATCTATCTATCTATCTCCCCCCTCTCTCTCTCTCTCTTTCTCCCCCTCTCTCTCCCTTTCTCTCTCACTCTCTCCCCTCTCTCTCCCCCCTCTCTCTGTTTTGATCTGCCTCCTTATCTCTGTGTGTTGTCTGAGTGCATATAATGTGTATGCGTCGGAGTGTGTGTGTGTGTGTGTGTGTGTGTGTGTGTGTGTGTGTGTGTGTGTGTGTGTGTGTGCATGTATGTGTATACGTGCGTGCGCGTGTGTGTATGCGTGTGTGTGTGTGTGTCCGACAGACAGACAGTCAAGGAAGCAGAACAAGTCCAGGAAGACAAACTACATGAAGAACTGAGAACTATGCAGAGAACGACCACCATGGGAAAGACGGTAATGGATAAAGAAACAACCGTTGGGGGAAGACGGTACGAGAGAGAGAGTGTGTGTGTGTGTGTGTGTGTTAGTGAGTGTGTATGTGTTTGAGTGCATGTCTGTGTGCCAGCATGTCTGTGTGAGTATGAATGTGTCTGCATGTAACGTGTGTGAGTTTCTGTGCATGAGTGAATGTGTGTGTGTGTGTGTGTGTGTGTGTGTGTGAGTGAGTGAGTGTGCGTGTATGTGAGTGAGTGAGTGAGTGAGTGTGTGTGTGTGTGTGTGTGTGTGTGTGTGTGTGTGTGCCTGATTTATGAACAAAATGACAGACAGGCAAAGCCAGAGCAGACTGAGAAATCACGACGAGAATACAGAGAACTATGCAGAGAGCGACCATTGGGGGGAGACGGGACGTGAGGGGCGGGGGGGGGGAGGGACGGTACGAGAGGTGGGCGGATGTGTGAGGGGGCAGGGGGGAGAGGGTGAGGGGGTGTAGTAGTGGAGGTAGAGGAGGAGGTTTGGGCGGACGAACAGCTCAGTACTACAGAGATAGAGAACGGTGCTCCATGAATTGCCTCTGACGTACCTCCCCCCTCCCTCTTCCAACACCTCTCTCTCTCTCTCTCTCTCACCCCTCCCCCCCCCCTCCACATACCATGGTGGCTGAAAAGTCACTGACCTACCACCGACAACGGTAAGTGACTGACTGCAGTACTTTGCTTCCCCACCCCCCTCCCTCCACACACACACACACACACACACACACACACACACCATTTCCCCTGCACCCACTGTGCCTCAAACCCTCCACAGATCCCTTTAAGTTTGACCCCACGGCGAAATATAACTCTGGTGCGCGCACAAACACACACACACACACACACACACACACACACACACACACACACACACACACACACACACACACACACTGTTATTTTAGATTTTTACTAACGTTTGTGCTACATCTTAAAAGTGTCTATCTTACAGGGTGAGAGCGACAGCATTTCTACACACGTCCTGCCTGTGATCAAGGAAAATCAATTAAAGCCGAAATCTTGGGAGAAATTTCAACTTTGTTTGTTGGACTTTTTGTTTTTTTTCTTTGAATCAGTTTTGTTCTGGTTGAAATGGTTTGTCGTGTCGTGTCGTGTCAAACATGGATGGGATTGCTGAGCCACTTCAAACGCTGCTCTCAAGAAAACTGAGTTTGATATATATATACATCAATGGAAGAATATGGAACCAAAAACACCAATAATGGAGCCAGCAGCAGCAATAAACATTGGCAACAACACTGACACCCACCTAACCTGCCCACACACACACACACCCCACCCACACCCCCAAAACAGGAGAAAACTAAGTTGAACTAACTTAATCAATTAAAACAAACAAAACAAAAACTGTAGTGGGGTGAACTGGAACTAAACTAAGCTAAGCTAAACTAAACTAAACTAAACTAAACTAAACTAAACTAAACTAAACTAAACCGAGCCAATCTCAACCAAATCAAAACGAAGCCTACCATAAACTTAACACACACACACACACAGAGAGAGAGAGAGAGAGAGAGAGAGAGAGAGAGAGAGAGAGAGAGTATGAACTGAACCATGTCTAAGAAAACTAACTTGAGACAAACCAAACAGCATGCAACATGTCTCACTTTGTAAAGTGGGAAGTTCATACATTTGTATTTATGTGTAGTATGCTTTGAGAAAAAAAAGAAGAAATTAGTGGGGAAATAAACCAAGCCTAAAAAAAAGAAGAAAGAAAGAAAAGAAAGAACCGAAAAAGAAAAGAACACAGAAGACAGAAACAGAAAAAAAAGAAAGAGATGATGGAGGGAGGGAAGGAACAGAGAAGAAAGCGCAAAAAAGAGAAGAAATAAATCAAACATACGAAAGAACCGAAAATAATCAAAGAAAGAAAGAAAAAACACAAAAACTCCAAGAATTATCCTGGCGGTATTTTATCCATGGAGGTCTACTTAAAAATTGATCACCAGGGGAAGCAAAATATGTGCGGGACTGGAGGTGAGTGATTGGTGAAGATTGATGGAGGTCATCGGTGCACGCGGGACCAAACAACCTGAGCCACTAGATGGTCATGTCATACAGTAAAGTTCTCTTTTTCTTGGGGTTCCAAGTTCCGGGACGTTGTGGTCTGAATGCGGTCTGTCCGTAAAACTGCATTACATTGTGTTCCGTTACGTTACGTTGCGTTGCGTTGCGACGCCGTGCGGTGTAGTGCGTTGCGCTGCGTTGGTTTGCACTGATTGCACTCCATTGCATTGTATTGCGTTGTGTTGCGTTGTGTTGCGTTGTGTTGTGTTGTGCTGTGTTGTGATGTGTCAGATAGTGCATTGCACTGTTCTACACTGTACTCTATACACTACTGATAGCATGCATTATCGGTGAATAATACCCTCATTACAGTATTACAATCCCGATCAGCGTAACGATCAAGGTTAAAAAGTTAAAGGTCCCGCAGCCTTTCATGGCCATCGAAGCAGTGAATTCACACCCACTGTGTCCAGGGCTCAGCACAGGAAGGCGGGGCCCAGTCTGCTTCTTCCACCCGCTTTAACCGTCCCCAACCGAAGTCAGGTACCCCATTCACATCCGGGTAGAGTGAGGAACATCGGGGTGAAGTGCTTTTGCCCAAGGACACACAACACCATGCCGAAACGGGGCTTCCATTCCTGACCGCTGGTCAACACTGGACCACAAGTCCGACGCCTAACCGTCTCTGTCAGAACACCTCTTAACGTAACCATTAGTAATGGCAAAAATTGAAATATAAATTAGAAGCAAAAACAAACAAACAAAAAAACAAAACAAAAAAGAAAAGAAAGAAGATGATGATTAAGAAAAAGAAAAAAAGTGTGAAAAATTGAATATACAATTTATAAAGCAACAATCTGATATTTTTGTAATTATATGCAGAAGATCTAAGAGGTTCAACCTTCTCCGAAAGCGGAGTATGGCTGTCTAGATGGCGGAATCAATAAGGTGATACATGCGGGAATCTCACTCATTGATCGATACTTGTAAACGTGAAACTATAAAGCACAAATGCGGTTTGGCATCCATCAGTCTCTGGGGACAATGGAGTTGCGCTGTGGGTGGTGACTGATACAGCGTCGGGTGTGGCTGGACAGGTCGATACAGGAGTGACAGTCCCTCCCACACTGCCCACAGGTGAAGTCTGTCTGGTTTGGGGTCTCTCTCCTCGGTCTCTCTGCCTCGGAACTGAAGCCCACCGACGCAAAAGCAGAATTAAAAAATATATCAAAAAAAGAGAAAAGGTTCGATTGCAAACGTGTTGGTTACCCAAGAGAAAATTGAGAAATGATTGTGTTTTGTCAAAACAACTCTTACGTGAGTACAACGTGTCAAGCCTGTCCTGACTGATTGCAATCAGTTTGGGTTTTCATGTCGCTGTATCAGTTATGAGATGCTTCCGAAACCTCCTCGGCATCTCCCACAGAGATCCACGCCACACCGCTGATGAAGAAGTGAAAAGCAGTGTCAGACAAACCATCGTATCCTATGACTAGCTCCTGACTACAGTGAAGAGAGGCGAACTGAACTGGTATGGGCACGTCTTACGATCAGCACGACTGGTCAAGACAACCCTGCAAGGCACAGTGTCAGGAGGGAGATGGAGAGGCAGACACAGAATGAAATTAGTGGACAATATCCCAGTACAGACAGGCCTCAACAGACTGAGCAACGCCCTGAGAGGCACGAGGAACACAGAGAAACCGAGAGAACTGGTTGTCAGGTGTCCCTAATAGCTTGAGATTACAGGATAAAAGAAGAGAAGAGTACTGTATTGTATTGTATTGTATTGTATTTTGTGTCACACTAGATTTCCCTTCCTTGTCTTGATTTATCGTTTCATCCGAATGACTAGCACCCAGACTACAAACTCAAGCTCTAGTGGAGGTGGGAGTAAAAATAAATCCCGACTCGAACCCGTCGGGCGCATCGCCACAAGGCCACCGCTGCCCACAGACGGTAACCTCTCTGTCAGTCCCCAGGATGCCGTTACCAATGTCTGCTACAAACGGTTTCCGCGAGCCTGCAACCCGAACAAGGTAACGTGACCTTTCACAGGTACTTGAAACTCCATGGCGCGATATATACCTGACGCGGAATTTAGATAGCTCCTGACAACTGCCTCCATTCCTGTAATTTCACCCTTTAGGATTTCTCTCTGGACTGAACGAGCTGATTTCTGCCCATCTACCCCCTTCCCCCACACCCCCATCCCCTCCCAGCCCACTCCCATAGTATGTATTCTTTCCAAGCATTGGTCAGGCCTCACCAAGCCGATGACTGGCAGCTGTTTCAGCCAATCAGAACCCACGATTGACACTGCTTGCGAATGCAGACAACGAGTTGGTGACAATCTCATGGTGGAAAAGTCAGTGGGCGGGTACGATAGTGCCACTGTGAGGCCCAGAGACAGTGATTGGACCAATCAGAACTTGTACAGAGCCTAATGAGTCACGTGACCGTGGTGTGTGTGTGTGTGTGTGTGTGTGTGTGTGTGTGTGTGTTGGGTCACTAAATTGAAGGTTCCTTGGTGCAAGAAACATACAAACAAACAAGCAAACAAACAAAAAAGCAAAAAAAAGCAGCAACATCATTACCATTATTTCATTATCCTCACTGTTTTTGTTGCTGTTGTTTCTGCTGCTGCTTTTGTCGTCGTTGTAAAATGTAACTACCACAACCATCGTCACCATTATAATCATCATCATCATCAACAATATTGTCAACGATTGTTGAAAATACTAGTACGTCCACACCTCAGTTGTTCTGTCCAATATTGCCTTGTGTCATTTCGCACAGGGGTTGGGGGAGGAGGTTGGGGGGGGGGGGGAGCGGTGGAGGTGAGTAAGGGAAGGAGGGTGGTCAGTGGCACTTCTGATCCTGTGTTCACCATTGCCGATCAGGGTTTGTGGCCCCTGTTTTAGCACGGTGATGCGTCCTTTGGGAAAGGCACTTAACTCTTTACTTCCTCACTCCACCAAGGCGTGAACGGGTAACCGACTTCGGGTTGGGGAAGGTTAAAACAGCGGAAGGATAAGATTGGGCTCCGTCTTTCTATGCCTTGCCTTCGGCACAGCGGATAGGAATTCACTGGCCCTACGGCCGCTAAGGCAACGGAACTTTTAACCATAACATTTTGCGTCGCTTCGTCTTGACCTTGCTTAGATTAAAACTGTTATAATGTAAAAACAATTAACACTATGCCATGCAGTGGGTTTCAGTATAACATAATGCACCAAAGTACTGTTCAATACAGCGCAGCCATAACGTGACACAACATTGCCTAAGCGAACATATGTGTTCCTTTTTTTTTTCCTACTGTTCTTGAACGTCTCCCCACACTTGTAATTTTTGACAAAAACCCACCCTTTCCCCACTCCATTAATGCTTCATGTCACCACTGTTTTCCCAGTTCCTTTCTCCCTCAAATTGAGTATGTGCATATGTGTTTGTGTGATGAACGAAATACATATATTTTCCTAAGTTATTTTTTAGAATTCTTAGCTCCAGTTTATTTAGAACTTATTTCATTGTTTGCTCGTTTCGAACAGTGAATTTCTCTACATGTGTAAAGACAATAAATCAGTCTTTGAGTCTTAAACACTGGCGAAGCAGTGCTTCATTCTTTTTTCTTTTTTTTTACGAAAGACTTCAGGGGTGTGTGGGGGTGGGGTGGAGATGAGGGGTGGGGGTCGGGCGCGGTGGAGGAGGGTGTAGGGGATAGTGGGGAAAGGGGTTAAGTGCTCAAGTGAGAAACTGCAAACACAAACCGGTAGGAAGATTAACGCCAACAGCCCCGCGAAAGGCGCGTTAAAGAAAGCTCTTGGTGGCCAGACGTCTCATGCCACCATGCCATGACAAACAGCCTGTGTCGTCACACTGCACGAGCAGCCAATCGGAACGAAGTGATTGTGGTCAGGTGATGTCCTGTCAGCTGCTCTCAACACCCACTCGACCTTCTTAGTCGGACAACACGTTTTGTCGCTCTCCGTTCAGGTGTAAGACGACATAGTAGACCCCCCCAGGCCATTTTTATGTGCCGGATAGGAAATGGCCCCCACGAGAAAAGTGTCCATTTCCTTTTTAACCCTTTCACCGCCAGTCAATTTAGAGAACAAAATTCCCTTGTGGTATAAACATAGAAAAGATGGTGGCTAAGAATAGCTGAGAATTCCCCCTGCGATGTATAGAAAATACGGCCTATCCTACCACTGAGCACTAAGAGCGGAATGTTCATGGATGACAGACCAATGAATGGTCACCTTTCAGTGACATGGGTCCTCTACCACGCCTGTGCATAAATGCGAGCTTGGCGGTGAAAGGGTTAATTAGAGTGGTACAGTTTGCGTTCTTCTTGGCCATTGCATGTTTGTAACTTTGCGTGAGGCCGTATGGATTTTTAATGTACAACGAAGCGTATAGACAATCATAACATCAAAGTGCATAGTCATTTGTGTGTGTTGTCACTTCATCAAACCCCAGCTAGCACTCAGCTCTTTCAAGTCTGACCTTAAAAAAAAAAATCACACCTTTCCGAATAGCTCTTCCCGTGTCTTTTTTCTCTCCTGGTGCCAGAGGTATCAGTGTGGCAGGAAGCTGGCTGTGGAAGCGCTTTGCTTCGTCTTCACACAAGATTCAACGCTGAGTAAATACATTTATCATCACCATCATCATCTACATCATTATTAGTACTAAAATTATTGTTATTATCATTTTTATCATCGTTGTTGTTGTTGTTACCGTCATTATTGGCATAATCATTATCATCATTATCATTATTATGACTTTCTGCGTATGATGTCATGAGTTAATGATTAGCGCCAGACAGCGCTCTGAAGTGCTCTTCTTACAGCCGAGATTGTCGTGTACTTGAGAATGCATGTGAGATCGTTTACGCTTCCACCACCACCACCACCACCACCCTACCCCTCTTCCCCCTCTCCCCTTCCCCCTCTTCACCGGGCCATTCTGCTGGTGGTGTTTCATGCAGGATAAAAATATATGTGTTTGGGTTGGAACACTGGGTGGATCTGTGGTTCTAATACACTCAGCAGACAGCGAGGTGTGCAGAGTGAATGGTTCTCAATCAGGGATGGGGAGTGGGGGAGGAGGGGGGAGGGGGAGAGGAGAGGATGCGGCGAGGGAGGGGGATCAGGTGGGCAGGATTCCACACCACGTTCAGGGTCCGGTGTGTGTGTGTGCGTGACTGTTACGGGCTGAGTTTGTGTATCAAGAGAAAGACAGACAGACAGACAGACAGAGGGAGAGGTGGTGGGGAGAAAGAGAAAGAGAGATGGGTGGAGAGAGAGAATGACAATGAGTGAGAGAGAGAGAGACACACAGAGAGGTGGATGAGAGAGAGAGAGACAGAGACAGATACAGTAAAAGAGAGACACGTGGAGAGAAACACACACCCCCGCTCGCGCGCTCATACACGCGCGCGCGCGCGCGCGCACACACACACACACACACACACACACACACACACACTGACATACAAAGAAATACGTAGAACAGAGAAAAGCGAGAGTGCAAGCGAGAGAGAGAGAAAGACAGGCAGAGAGAGACAGAGAGAAAGAGACAGTTATAGAGATAGAAGAGAGATTTAGAGACTAGAGACTGAGAAAAGGAAAAAAAAATAGAAAAGAAAAGTGTATTTTTCTACGGTTTTTTTTTTTTTTTTTTTTTTGGGGGGGGGGGGGGGGGGGGGGGGGGGGTTGTTTTTTTTGTTTTTTTGTTGTTTTTTTTGTTCTGTTTTTTTTTTTTTTCCGGACAATGAAAAACTGTTAATAATGCCTCAGAACTATTTTGAGCTTTGTCATGAAAAAGTCACTAATTGGTTGTGAATAAGGTCGCTGATAGTTACTTTGG
>NC_134879.1:33822960-33837960 GCF_041734735.1 Babylonia areolata
AAACGAAACTCTCTGGCAGTTGCTTCATCATAAGGTGACCTGGACCTGTCTGCCACGCAGTCAGAAGCTCATCAGTGTCTTCCGACACGGGGTGGCGGGGGAGGGAGGGAAGGAAGAAGGGTACCCGCTTCTCCGTTTACATGTCGACCGGTTCTTTTCTTGATTGGTTTGCTCTCCTCTGATTTCCTCCTTCCTTCCTTCCTTTGCCCCATTCCTTCCTTCATTCTTTCATTCCTGCCTCTCTGTTGACTTCCCTTTCCTTCATTCCCTGCTTCCTTCCTGCCTTTCTTCTGAACTTCCTTTGCTCCCTTTCTTTATTGGCTTTCCGAGCTTTTTTATTTATCTTTGTGGCTGAGCTTCTGTAAGCAACAATGTCAAACGCTGAGTTCCTCCCATTCTTCCCTTCCCTTCCTTTCTTTATTTGATGCTGTTCATTTCTGTCTTCTGTTTTTTCTACCTTTCTTGTCAGTCTTTTTTTTTCATTTTCATTTTTAGGGGGTTTGTTATTGTTGTTGCTACTCTTTTTGTTGTTATTATTGTTGTTGTTGTTGTGGTGGTCGTCGTTTTTGTTGTCTCCCCCCCCCCCCCCCCCCCCCGCCCCAGTCTTCTTTCTTTCGTTCATATTCCTCCCCCAACTTTCTTGCTTCTTTTTTTTTCTCAGTTCTTTTACGTCTTTCTTTCATATTAATATTGAGTTTATTCTTTGTAGTAGTTGTTGTTGACGTTGTTGTTGTTGTTTCTAGTTATCTATTCGTTCATCTTTCTATCTTCTTCGTCTTATCCATTTTCAGCTCAGATTACTGCTTCCTTCTATATATTTTTTCTTCGTTTTTTTTTTCTTTCTCTCTCTCTTGTTAGATATGTATATATAAATATACAATTCTCCCCATGTGCATACATGTATGTATGTGGGTGGGGGTTGTCTGCACGCGCACGAATATGCGTATCCTACCCTTCTTCTTCTGTCTCTTCTTCCTTCCTTCCTAGTTTCTTTCTAGTACCTGCTCCACTGTCGGTCCTCCCATCTGAGCCACCGAGAGGTATTTTCGGTAACACAGGTCAATGCTCCTGACCTGCCTTTCTCTTTGTCTTTCTTGGCCACTTTCGTTTCCTTCGAGTATCCCGCTCTTTCCTTCATGCCCACCTCCACCCCCGCCGCCACTCTCCAATGCCACCTGGTCCCTTCCCCTCCCACCACCCCTGCACACACTCACCTCCTCTCTCCACCCCCCCAGTCACCCCATACCACACCCCCACCCCCCCATCTCTCCCAGCCACCCCGACCGCCCAATAACCAAACCTTCCACCACTTCTGTACTACTCACTTACACGCCATGATATCTGGACCACCACTATACCACAACTACGAGCCCCTCCACCCTCCACCCTGCCCCCCCCCCCTTCCCCCAAGCCTTTCTCCATTTTGTGTCTTCCACCACCCTTGCCTTGCCTTACCTTACGAAGCTCAGCTATGAAAAGCAGGCAAACTAGCAAAACGCAAGGCAACTAAGCAATCAAGCAAGCAAGCTACCGCAAAAGCTCAGAATGAAACAAATTCAGAGAGAGAACAGGACAAAGAACGAAAAAGAAAGGAAATGCGGAGGAATAGGAGGAAGAAAAGAGAGAAAGAAGTATAAATCAAATAAACAAAGAAAGAAAGAAAGGAAAGAAACAAGAAAGAAAGAAAAAGAAAACAGCATAAAGAAACAAAAGGAAAGAAAAGAAGAGAACGGAAAGAAAAGAAAAAAAGGAAACACACAAGGTAAGAAAGAAAGAGAAAAGAAATGGAAAGAAGGAAAAGAGAAAGGAAGAACACACAGAGTTGTCCCAACAAACAGGCCATGGAAGGACAAAGGAAACGGAAATGACGTCAAGCAACCAATCAGCAACCGAAGCAGACCGATGACTATCTAGATGAGGTTAAAAGGGTAGCAAAGACAACATCAGCAGTGTCCAGACTGAAACCTATATGGAAGGACAGCATTACCTCCATGAAACACAAGATCACACTTCTGCATGCGCTGGTGTTTTCCATCTTCCTGTGTACACACGAGACATGGACTTTGGATTTTGAAAGAGGTATTCAAAAAACATGAAAATTAGGTGTTCATTTCCAGTAGGAATACCACCGAGGCAATCATGTGTTTTGCTCTGTATTGTCCATATGTTCTGTGTGGCTTGTTCAGGATTAAAGAGGCTATGCCAGTCTTCAATAAAAGCTTATTTGTGTTTGCACATTTCCTCTGTCTTTGCTGCTGTGTGCTCATGTCAAATGATCGGTATAAGGACATGCCCGGCGACACCTTTTTTTGAGGAAGTGTCTAGGTTTGTTCCAGTGTACCTTTTGTTTACCTGTGTGCTAGCTGAATTGGTAGCGTAAGTAGCACTGACTTGAAGTTGTGTACCTTGTGAATGGAGAGAGTTACCACTCTTTACTATTTGTTAATCAGATACACTGATCAGTTTATCAAAGAACAAGTGCGACAAGCCATAAAGCAGCACACTAGACCATATGAAGATCCGCTGAAAGCTTTGGCCACGTCAAAAGATCCAACTGAATTCCGCTTTGCTACAGCAAGTCGACGGGCGCAATAGCCGAGTGGTTAAAGCGTTGGACTTTCAATCTGAGGGTCCCGGGTTCGAATCACGGTGACGGCGCCTGGTAGGTTTTATTCATTATTTATCTATTGATTTTTCTTTGTGTATTTACTCTTCATTCAATCGAATGTTTATTTATTTATTTATCTATCTATCTATCTATCTATTCAGCTTTGTTGCTTACAGCCAAGCAGACTACACAAGGCCAAAGCAGGGCCAGGATAAACGAGGAGAAACAATGACGGGCGCAATAGCCTAGTGGTTAAAGTGTTGGACTGTCAATCTGAGGGTCCCGGGTTCGAATCACGGTGACGGCGCCTGGTGGATTAAGGGTGGAGATTTTTACGATCTCCCAGGTCAACATATGTGCAGACCTGCTAGTGCCTGAACCCCCTTCGTGTGTATATGCAAGCAGAAGATCAAATACGCACGTTAAAGATCCTGTAATCCATGTCAGCGTTTGGTGGGTTATGGAAACAAGAACATACCCAGCATGCACACCCCCGAAAACGGAGTATGGCTGCCTACATGGCGGGGTAAAAACGGTCATACACGTAAAAGCCAACCCTTGTGCATACGAGTGAACGCAGAAGAAGAAGAGGAGAAACAACAAAGAGGAAAGGCAACAACAGTAATAACGACGAGACAATCGAAAACAAGATGAAGAACTAGACCAACAAAACCAACAGAACAACAACCACCACGACAAAAAACAAATAAATGAGGGACAAGTACACACACACACACACACACACACACACACACACACACACACACACACACACACACACAAAGCAGCAAGTTACAAGAACAAGAACTTCACAGTATACCCACACAGACCAGCCATTAAGATTACAACAACACTGACATATATAAGCAACACAAGACATCTCCCGTAGAACCATAAAGTCAGCAGACACACACTCACAAAGAAGTGTGACTGAAAAATTGCACAGGCTGCCCTCACCAACTGCTTGTGGTGAGAGATGGGGAAAAAAAAGAAGGGGAGGGTTGGGGGTTGGGGGTGGGGGTAGGGGGCTACAGGCTGGAAGGGGAGGGAGGAGGTGGTGATGGTTGGAAGGCTGAGGGAGGGAGAGGTTTGGGAGGGGGGGGGGGAGACGGGGAGGGCAGACAAGGGGAGGGGGGTGGTAGGGGAGGAGGGAGAGAGTTAGGCGGTCACAGGCAAAGATCTACCCTGCTTATAAACACTGTCGGGTCTCGCGGGGCTCCGGACCCTCGGTGCGAAAGTACACAAACAGCGGCTGCTGCGGCACCTTGCAGCTGAAGACCCACTACACTACTGCTGGTCCTGCCCCCCTCCCACCCTCCACCCCTACCCTCTGCCCCCTGCCCTCTACCCCTATCCCTTACCCTCTACCCCTACCCCCACACGCCCCACCCTCTACCCCTTCCTCTTTCTTCCGACTGTACCCCCTTTTTTCTTTCGTACCTTCTTGATTTTTTCTTAACCTCACTCCCCTATTTTTTTCTTTCTTACCTTTTTTTTTATTTTTCCAACCTCCAAATCGACTCTCTGTGGAATCGGATTCTCCTCCTGCTTCAAACACACACACACGCACACACACACACACACACACACACACACACACACACACACACACACACACACACACTACAGCAACCTGCAGGTGTGGTGTGGATAAAATGGGCCACCAGTGGAATGGTGTGTGGCTCCACCCATACATACATCCCACCCCCTTCCTCCTTCCCCTTTCTCACCACCACTACCCCTCCTCACCTCCCTCTCTTCCCGTCCCTCTCCATCTCCCTTCTCCAGCCCTTCTCCCCCACGCCCTCTCCCCAACCACCCACCACCTCTAAAAGAAAGAAAAAAGAAACAGTGTGTGGGGGTGGCAAAAGAAAAAGAAGAAAAAAAAAAAGAAGAAGCTAAAAAGCAGAAAAACAGAGTCGGGTGGCAGAAGAGAGGACCAAATATGTATGCCTGTTCCGGTTATTCCAGAACGACTTCCGTAAAACTTATAGCAGTCTTTCATCCTTCCTCCTTCGCGAAACTGGTTGATCGCAACTTACCTTTGAACTTTTCCCTAGGTCACAGGTTGACCTGACATGACTTCTGACCCTCCCGGTTGGTCACCGGTTGGCCCAAGCTCACCTCTGACATTCCTTTTGATCACCAACTGACCCGAACTTTCGCTTTACGTTTTCGTTTTTGCCACCGGTTGACCTCACTTCACCTCTGACCCTTTCCTGTGGTCACCGGTTGACCTCCGACCCTTTCTCTAAGTCACCAGTTGACCAGAGCTAACCCTGGACCCCCCCTTTTTTCCCTTGCAATGAAGGTTATATTTTCTTTTCAACATCATCACCATGACGGGTCGGACGTGCCTGCGCGCTCCTCTCACCAGGTCAACGGTTTTGTTCTTTTTTTGTTTTGTGGGAATTTGTCAGGTAGACAACGTATGCTGCAGTCAAAATTTGATTGTGAAAAAAAAGAAAAGAAGGAGAAATGAAAAAAAAGAGTTCTTTTAGTTTTTTAGAGTAGATTTCGGATTTGATGCAGTGCAGTGCGCGCACGGTGCAATGGAGTGAAAACGAGGCAAGTGAATAGGCGAGCTGGGGTGTTCTGTTTTGTGAGTTCCTCTTAGTTTTTCTGTTATGAGCCAGAAAAGTGTTTTTTGAGAGGAGGAACCGTGAAATGATATTGAAACTATATACAGGCCAATGAAGTGGTGAGGAAAATGACCAGTACGATGACCCTGGACCCTTTCTATTGGTTTCTGGATGATATTTCACCCTTCCGTTTGATTATTGCTGGACTTGAAGGAAAGTTACTGTCAACCCTTTTCTGCTATTGAAATCTGTTTCCCCACCTCTCTCCCTGTGTCTCTTTCATTCTCTGTCTCTTTCCCCCTGTGCATCTGTCTGTCTGTATTGTATTACTTTTTTTGTCACAACAGATTTCTCTATGTGAAATTAGGGCTGCTTTCCCCAGGGAGAGTGTGTCGCTACACTGAGAGCGCCACTCCCTTTTCCTTTTTCTTTTTTTTTTCAGGCCTGCAGTTTTTTTAGGTTTTCCTATCGAAGTGATTTTTTTCCATAGAATTTTGTCAGGGATAACCCTTTTGTTGACGTGGGTTCTTTTACCTGCGCTAAGTGCATGCTGCACACGGGACCTCGGTTTATCGTCTCATCCGAATGATTAGTGTCCAGACCACTACTCAAGGTCTAGTGGAGGGGAGAAAATACTGGCGACTCCGCCGGGATTCGAACCAGTGTGCTCTCCTAGGCGGACGCGTTACCTCTTGGCCATCACTCCACTGTCTGTCTGTCTGTCTCTCTATCTATTTATCTACCTACCTCCCCTCTCTCTGTGTCTCTCCCTCTCTCTCTTTCTCTCTCACGCCCTTTCTTTCTCTCCCTCTCGCCCTCTCTGTCTCTCCCTCTCTCTCTCTTTCTCTCTCTCGCCCTCTCTGTCTCTCTCTCTCTCTCGCCCCCTCTCTCTCTCCCTCTCTTTCTCTCACCCCCTCTCTCTCTCCCCCATCTCTCCATCCTCTTCTCTCTTTCAGCATCCCTTTCCAGAGGTCACCCCAAAAAACATCCAACAACCAGACCACAACTAGAGAGGACGAAGGGCAGACCTGACAGACTTCAGTACGTTGACAGCCATCACATCATGTTTTCTGAACGATGGGTGTTCTTTATACGGTTCCACCTCCAGAGAGAATTATCAATTCTCTGGTTCCACCGAAGACTCCCCAGACTGTTTCGTCCCCCCCCCTGCGGAAGGAAGGCCTCGGGTCACCCTATCCATTGCCGTGCTGCCGGAGCCAGGCCCGGGGTCTGGTTACCCACCTGTCAGCAGCCTGGATAGGAGCTGACTCCCAGCTTCTGGCACTGTTTAATACCCGCCATAAGCAAGGTGTAGCGCGCTGAAAATGACCCCCTCCATCAATCCTCACCACGGAGACAAAATGTGGGATGTTTGATCCCTGTGTAGTGATAGATCCTGGGTATGGCTGCACAGGAATGCGATGACTTGGGGTGAGCGGCGTGGAAATCCTCCTCCTCCTCCTCCTCCTCCTCCTCCTCCTCCTCCTCCTCCTCCTTCTTCTTCTTCTTCTTCTTCTTCTTCTTCTTCTTCTTCTTCTTCTTCTTCTTCTTCTTCTTCTTCTTCTTCTCCCACAAAGAAAAACTGTTCACCAGATTTCTCCAGGTCTGTCTCTTGCTGGGTCTCTGCAAATGGTTGGCGTGTGGAAGTAAGGCCACTTACTCGATGCAGATTGTGGGGCAGCAAAACAAAAGTGGAATGTTTGAAAGGATTTTGCAATGACGGTGTAGAATGTCTTAAACTGGTAAAACGGACCTTCACTACAATGAGAAAAAAAAACTGATATGGGATATGTGGGCAAAAACATGGTGAGGGTTGGGGATGGAGCATGTGGACTAACTCCCTTGCTTCAGACTTAACTCCCCCATGAAAATGCAACATGATTCCTGGAAAAAAAATTATCCAGAATTGCTCATCCTTCAGATTTCAGGAGAGACTTGCCCCAAGTCACAGACTTTCCTCGAGTATATTTCAAGATGCGTAAAATATCTCCTGGGAAATGCGCAGCCAAAATCATCATCATTTTATGAGGGCGTGTTGTTTTGAAGTACTCAAACCACACTTCTTGGCCTCCATTTTTCGTGCATCACAGATCCGTCCTTTTCACCGTCTGTGTATCTGTGCTCGTGTGTCTATCTCTGTTTGTCTGTCTCTCTCTCTCCCTCTCTGTCTCTCTGTTTCTCTCTCTGTCATGCGAGTGTACGCATCCATGCGCATTATTTGTGTGTGTGTGTGTGTGTGTGTGTGTGTGTGTGTGTGTGTGTGTGTGTGTGTGTGTGTGTGTGTGTGAACATATTTTTCAAACACTTTATTTTAGGATTGTAAAGTGAACAAAGAACTCTCTTCTTTTTCCTTTTTTTTTTTTTTTTTAATGATTAACATGAAATTTTCGTTCATATATTCTAGTCTCCCCCCCCCTCCCCCTACGACCAACTCCAAGCCTCTCCTCTCCCCCTCCCCCTCCCACCTCCCTCCTCCCTTTCAAAAACAACAAACCCCACCACAGAAATGAAAACAGAAATGACAAAGAGAAGGGTAACCAAAGCGAATCGTGACGCCTGGTCCGCACGGATAAAGGTCTCCGTGTTGTAAATTATGTTGGCGGCGACAGGGGGGTGTATCTTATTGCGCACCTGTCAGCAACCTGGATAGCCGGAGAGCTGCAGACTTGCAGGTGCGATTACTTGATGCCGCCACGGTGTTACCCCAAATGTAACCCCCCCAGCACCATCCCCCCCCCCCCCCACTTTCCCAACCCTCCGAGCCCCTACTCATCCTATTTCTGGCCCTAGGATTAAATGTGAGATGTTTAGTTTAGTTTAGTTCCAGTTTCAAGGAGGTGCTACAGCGAGCAGACAGACCCATATACGCTAAACCACATGTGTTGTAAAAATAGATAATAAAAAAAAGATTGAAGATTTTTTTAATGTGACATGTTGTGGTTGTAGTTGGTTTTGTTGTAAAATGCACAATAGATACTCCCTCTCTGCTATTGTACGGGTGTTGAGAAAGGGTACATTACTATTTTTACTCTTTTCAGTTTTGTTTGTTTACTGGTTAAACGTTGTGATGTGGACCAGAATGAGGGGCCCCCCCCCCCTTTTTTCTGCAGTCTGTTGTCCTTCCTTTCCACCACCCCCCCCCATCCCCCCATCCCCCTACACCTTCATCAACCTGATCCCCTCTCCCTTTCCTCTCTCTCTCTCTCCCTCTCTCTGTCTCTCTCCCTCTCCCTTTCCTCTCTCTCCGTCCGTCCCTCTCTCTCTCCCTCTCTCTGTTTCTTTCCCTTCCCCCCTCTCTCTTTCTCTCTCTCTTTCCCTCCCTGTCTCTCACTAACTCCATTTCCTCCTCCTCCTCTATGTGTGTGTGTGTGTGTGTGAGAGAGAGAGAGAGAGAGAGAGAGAGAGAGAGAGATTGTGTGTGTGTGTGTGTGTGTGTGTGTGTGTATGGAGAGGGGTGCGTATGCATGGGGTTGCATGGGGTTGCGTGTGGTTGTGTACAAGCGTGCGTTTGTGTGCCTGTGTCTGTGTATGTGAGTGTTTGTGTGAGAGAGGTGACAAACTGTGGCGTCCACGTGAACACACAGACAGGCAGGCAGGCAGGCAGACAGACAGACAGACAGGCAGGCAGACAGGCATTCAGGCAGGCAGACAAACAGACAGAGGGGTGACAAATTATGGCGTACACGTGAGCAGACAGACAGACAGAGAGGTGACTAACTGTGACGTGCACGTGAGCAGACAGACAGATAGACAGACAGACAGAAAGGCAGACAGAGAGGTGACTAACTGTGGCGTGCACGTGAGCAGACAAACAGACAGGCAGGCAGACAAACAGACAGAGGAGGCGACAAACTGTGGCGTGCACGTGAGCAGACAGAGAGGTGACAAACTGTGACGTGCACGTGAGCAGACAGACAGACAGAGATGTGACTAACTGTGGCGTGCACGTGAGCAGACAGACAGACAGACAGAAAGGCAGACAGAAAGGTGACTAACTGTGGCGTGCACGTGAGCAGACAGACAGGTAGGCAGACAGACAGGCAGGCAGGCAGACAGAGGGGTGACAAACTGTGGCGTGCACGTGAGCAGACAGACAGACAGAGAGGTGACAAACTGTGACGTGCACGTGAGCAGACAGACAGACAGAGAGGTGACAAACTGTGACGTGCACGTGAGCAGACAGACAGACAGAGAGGTGACAAACTGTGGCGTGCACGTGAGCAGACAGACAGAAAGGCAGACAGAGAGGTGACTAACTGTGGCGTGCACGTGAGCAGACAGACAGACAAAAAGGCAGACAGACAGAAAGGCAGACAGACAGACAGGCAGACAGAGGGGTGACAAACTGTGGCGTGCACGTGAGCAGACAGATAGACAGACAGAGAGGTGACAAACTGTGACGTGCACGTGAGCAGACAGACAGACAGACAGAGAGGTGACTAACTGTGGCGTACACGTGAGCAGACAGACAGACAAAAAGGCAGACAGACAGAAAGGCAGACAGACAGAAAGGCAGACAGACAGACAGACAGGCAGGCAGACAGAGGGGTGACAAACGGTGGCCTGTGCACCACATGAAGCAGGGCGCCGTGTGAGATGTTCCACCCAGTAAATTACCCGGGCACACACCGCGCAGTGTCTGCTTTCCCTCCTGTCAGTCTACCCCGGGTACAGGGACCGCCGACTCGCCGGGTGTCAGTGGCTGATTTGCATACATGTTTGGGCCACAAGACAAACAGACACACACACACACACACACACACACACACACACACACACACACACACGCACCCACACTTACACCCCTCCCCTGCTCCTCCCAATCTCTCCACTAGCTCGTGTGTCCCGAGGAGGGGTCGTTCGTTCTTTAGTTTTGCGTCTTTTCACTATCAGTGATATCAGACGAAAAAAAAAAAGTAATAAAAAGAAAGTGGTTGTGGGGTGCGGGGGTGGGGGGTGGGGGGCACGGGCAGAGAGAGAGAGAGACGAGAAAAACAGAAAAGGTAGAAAACTACCAAAAAAATGTATAACTAACATGCAGTTACATTTAACAGTAACAATTCAATAATGATGATAATAATCAGAAACCATTAACGCAATTCTGAAGTACATTAAAGAACCTCTACTTTCTTCCGTATACAACTTGATGCGCTGAAGACAAAGTATAGTAAAAAAAAAAAAAAAAAATTTTTTTAAAAATGTTACATGCATCTGTGGTAAGCAGTTCAGCTTGCATCATTGTTTCACTGTCAGCAGTTACGTACCTTCTTGCCCAAGTATTTCAAAGAGAATAACTATTCTGCAGATGGTTTTTTGGAAAGTTATTTCTGACGAGGTTCTTATGGTCGAACTTTCACCGGCATTAGTTCATAGCCCTATTTCTACATTCCGAGGAGGGATGACGTCATCTACATGCGCCAAGTCGTGATTCGCTTATCACTAAATAGGTGATGCTAGTTCGCCTATCCCCCCCCCCCCCCCCCCCCCCCCCCGCAATCCCCCCCCCCCTTTCCCCCGCGCCCTCCTTCTCTTATGTCTATCTATCTGTCTATCTTTCTCTTTCAGTGTGTGCGTGGGGGAGAGAGAGAGAGAGAGAGAGAGAGAGAGAGAGAGAATGAATGAATGAATGAATGAATGAATCTTTATTTTCCAACGGTAGCGATATTAGCACACTGGCCGACATATATCTGTCATAGTTCTAAGACACACACACAAACATATACACATATAAATGTAGTCATACTCAATACATGTACCAACATGTACAAGGATAACGCAGCGTCAAACTGAGACACAACATCGCGCATTATGTTTACGAAATGGAAGTGAGTAACACACACACACACACACACACACACACACACACACACACACACACACACACACACACACACACACACACACACACACACACACTTAACAAGAAAGAGAGAGAGAGAGAGAGAGAGAATGTGTGTGTGTGTGTGTGAATCAGCAAAGCGGGACGACTGGCTAAAAAGATGCCAAACAGAACACAGAGTCCACCTGTAGTCAAGAGGCCGCTGAGGGCAGCGGTACTTAACACAGAGCAGATGAATAGGACAGCTCCCGATCGCTGAGATATTATTGTCTCTGCACTATACGTGTAAAACATGTCAACTGCACCAATGTCTTTTGCCGGCCAACGGGGCAATGAATTCAATCCCACTGTGTCTAGGGCTCGGCATAGACAGGCGGGGCCCAATCCTCCCCTTCCGCTGTTTTAACCCCCACCCCACCCCCACCCCTACCCCCCGACCAAAGTCAGGTACCCATTCACACTTGGGTGGAGTGAGGAACATCGGAGTGAAGTGTCTTTCCCCAGGGACACAGCACCATGCCCGTGAGCGGCGGTTTCGAACCCTGATCACTGGTGAACACTGGACCAGAAGTCCAACGCCAAACCCAGTGAGCCGTGGCGCCTCCTAATACAACATAAAGCTCACATGATATCAATGATGACAGCAGCGAGAGACAGAAGGAAAAAAAATCTGCAGACAGGAAAGGGTGAAGCACGTTTAAAATGTTTCATACGAACATGACAATCATACATATAAAACAAATTGCACCGTAGATGAGCGAAACAAACTACCTACATATCAATCATTGCGTCGTAGTTTTTTGGGTTTTTTTCTCTCTCTTTTTTTCTTTTTTTACCTCCACCCTACTCCCCCTAAAGCCCAAGACTGAGATAGTCAGTGGTCTGTTCAGGTGATATAGATAAACATGAAAGGTCTGCGCTGTCAGATTATCCTACTTGCATTAATGGACTACCATGGCTTCGCTCGTCGACCACATAATCGCCGTCATCATCATCATCATCATCATCATCATCTTCTTCATCATCATCAGTCATCGTCTTGAGAAGAGTGTTTGAGTCCCTGTCGTTATCATTTTCCTCGTGTCCTGGGTCAGAGACAGACAGACAGACAGACAGATAGACCGAAAATGCTGACAGACAGACTGGCAAAGAGACATAAATAGGGACAGAGATAGACATAGACAAAGAAAGACAGCTTGAAGACAGACTAACGGACAGAAAGACACAGAGACAGACAAGCAGACATAGACAGACTGACAGAGACAGAGTAACAGAGACAGACTGAGAGATAGACAGAAACAGACAGACAGAGACATGAACAGACTGACAGACAGACAGGGACCAGAGAGAAAGACAAGAGAAATGATAGAGAGAGGTGGACACGGGCACACACAGAGAGGGAGAAAAAGAGAGAGAAATCAAGAGACATATACATCAGCAAGAGAAACAGAGATAGAGACGTGGAGGGAGGGAGAGAAAGAGAGGGGGATGGGGGAGAGAAAGAGAGAGAGACCAACAGAGTACTCAATGACTACAGCTAATGAGAGAGAGACAGAGAGTTCTCAATGACTACAGCTAATGAGAAACAGACAGACAGACAGAGAGTTCTCAATGACTACAGCTAATGAGAAACAGACAGACAGACAGAGAGTTCTCAATGACTACATCTAATGAGAAACAGACAGACAGACAGAGAGTTCTCAATGACTACAGCTAATGAGAAACAGACAGACAGACAGAGAGTTCTCAATGACTACAGCTAATGAGAAACAGACAGACAGACAGAGAGTTCTCAATGACTACAGCTAATGAGAAACAGACAGACAGACAGAGAGTTCTCAATGACTACAGCTAATGAGAAACAGACAGACAGACAGAGAGTTCTCAATGACTACAGCTAATGAGAAACAGACAGACAGACAGAGTACTCAATGACTGCATCTAATGAGAAACAGACAGACAGACAGATAGTTCTCAATAACTACAGCTAATGAGAAACAGACAGACAGACAGACAGAGTACTCAATGACTACAGCTAATGAGAAACAGACAGACAGACAGATAGTTCTCAATAACTACAGCTAATGAGAAACAGACAGACAGACAGAGTACTCAATGACTGCATCTAATGAGAAACAGACAGACAGACAGACAGAGTTCTCAATGACTACAGCTAATGAGAAACAGACATACAGACAGAGTACTCAATAACTACAGCTAATGAGAAACAGACAGACAGACAGAGTACTCAATGACTGCATCTAATGAGAAACAGACAGACAGACAGACAGAGTTCTCAATGACTACAGCTAATGAGAAACAGACAGACAGACAGACAGACAGAGTACTCAATGACTACAGCTAATGATAAACAGACAGACAGACAGACAGAGTTCTCAATGACTACAGCTAATGAGACATACATACAGACAGACAGACAGAAACCTAGAGACATAGACAGACAGAGATTTAGCGGACAGATGAACTGTTAAAGGTAGAGAGACAGTCACTGACAAAGAGACAAGATTGGGAAACAGACTGACGGACGGATGGACACACACACACACACACACACACACAGAGAGAGAGAGAGAGAGAGAGAGAGAGAGAGAGAGAGAGAGAGAGAGAGAAACGTTGGGACACACACAAGCAATTCACACTTAATCATTGCCCATTTCCTCCTCCTTCTCCTCCTTCACACACGTGTGTTTTCTGTTTTTGCCTCCCCCTTCCTCTCCCCCCTCCCTGCTCTCTCTCTCTCTCTCGTGTATCTATCTGTCCTCTCTTCTCTCTCTCTTCCTCTCTCTCTGTCTCTTCTCCCTCTCTCTGTCTGCATCTCTCTCTCCTCCCTCTTCCCCCTTCTCTCTCTCTCTCTCTGTATATGTGTTTCTCCCACGCTCTTTCGTACCACCGTGTCATTGCCCTCACTCCCTCTCTCTCTCTCGCCCCGCACACCCCCCCCCCCCCACCTCCACCACCCAACCGTCACCCACACCCTCATTCCTTTTCCACCCCCACCCCCACCCCGACTCGCGCCATCCCCTCCTCCCTCCCCACCCCCACCTCTGTCTGTCCCCCTCCAGAATGGACCCGTCCAGTCCAAAAGGCATCAGAGAGAGAGAGAGAGA
The DNA here is from genome assembly GCF_041734735.1 of Babylonia areolata. NCBI lineage: Eukaryota > Metazoa > Mollusca > Gastropoda > Neogastropoda > Buccinidae > Babylonia > Babylonia areolata. The sequence goes on from NC_134879.1 coordinate 33,837,118, forward strand.
GAGGGAGCAGAGTGGTAGCAGCAGGAGAAGAAGTCAGCGAAGTAAAGCCTTGGCACTCTCCTACTCTTTGGCACTGGTCTGGTTTGGTGCCAGACCCCACAGCCCAGCCAACCAACCAACCAACCAACCCAGGAGGCTCGCAGCAGACCGACAGAAAGGGCAAGGAGGAGTGGAAAAGAAAAGAACAGACAAAAAAAGGAAATGAAAAAAAGAAAGTAAAGAAAGAAAAAGTGGGAAGACGGGAGGAAAGAGGGAGAGAGAAGAAAAGAAAAAGAAGAAGAAGAAGAAAAAAAGCTGGGACCAAATCTTGTTTGGGATTTCAGACTCGGAATGTTTTCGCTTTGGCAAGAGAATTAGCCCGTGGTGCAACCAGCAGTCACACACACACACACACACACACACACACACACACACACACACACACACACAGCCATGAAGAAGGAGAAAGGGGCAGCGGAGGCGGAAGGGTGGAGGTGGTGTTGGGGAGGTGGTCAGTACGTACGATGGGGGGGGGGGGGGGGGGGTGAGTCAGTGGAGTGTGGAAGCCGGAGAAATGAAGTGGTCGGTTTGTGTGATGTTTGTCAAATGAAATACAGTACGGAGGATAATAATGGTACGATTATGAGAGAGAGAGAGAGAGAGGAGAGAGAGAGAGAGAGAGTCCATTTTGATTCATCTATTCATCCATTTACTGTATCCTATTTCCTACATCCCTTTTCTTTTAAAACCCCAATGTATAATCTATGAATAAAAAATAATAAGTTTGGGGGTTGTTGTTTTTGTTGTTTTTTTTGGGGGGGGGGGGTTGTTTGTTTTTATCTACGGGGAACAATTTTAACCTCC
>NC_134879.1:33842960-33850460 GCF_041734735.1 Babylonia areolata
TTGGTTGGAGGGGTGTGGTGGGTGGATGGTTTGGTTGGGCGGTGTGGGGGTGGATGTTTTGGTTGGAGGGGTGTGGAGGTGGATGTTTTGGTTGGAGGGGTGTGGAGGGGTGTGGATGGTTGGATGGTTTGGTTGGAGGGGTGTGGAGGTGGATGGTTTGGTTGGAGGGGTGTTGGAGGGTGTCGGGGTGGATGGTTTGGTTGGAGGGGTGCGGAGGTGGATGGTTTGGTTGGAGGGGTGTGGGGTGGATGGTTTGGTTGGAGAGGTGTGGGGGTGGATGGTATGGTTGGAGAGGTGTGGGGGTGGATGGTATGGTTGGAGGGGTGTGGGGGTGGATGGTATGGTTGGAGGGGTGTGGGGGTGGATGGTATGGTTGGAGGGGTGTGGGGGTGGATGGTATGGTTGGAGAGGTGTGGGGGTGGATGGTTTGGTTGGAGGGGTGTGGGGTGGATGGTATGGTTGGAGGTGTGTTGAGGGGTGTGGATGGTTTGGTTGGAGGGGTATGGGGGTGTGGATGGTTTGATTGGAGGGGTGTGGGGGGGGGGTGGATGGTTTGGTTGGGGTGAAGTGGGGGGTGGATGGTTTGGTTGGAGGGGTGTGGGGATGGATGGATTAGCTGGAGGGGTGTGGAGGTGGATGGATTGGTTAGAGGGGTGTGGGGGTGGATGGTTTGGTTGGAGGGGTGTGGGGGTGGAAGGTTTGGTTCGAAGGGTGGGGGGATGGATGGTTTGGTTCGAGGGGTGTGAGGGGTGGATGATTTGGTTGGAGGGGTGTTAGAAGAGTGTGGGGGGTGGATGGTTTGGTTGGAGGGGTGTGAGGGGTGGATGGTTTGGTTGGAGGGGTGTGGGAGGGGTGTGGGGTGGATGATATTATTGGAGGGGTATGGGGGTGTGGATGGTTTGATTGGAGGGGTGTGGGGGGTGGATGGTTTGGTTGGGGTGAAGTGGGGGGTGGATGGTTTGGTTGGAGGGGTGTTGGAGGGGTGTGGAGGTGGATGTTTTGGTTGGAGGGGTGTGGAGGTGGATGGTTTGGTTGGAGGGGTGTGGGGGTGGATGGTTTGGTTGGAGAGGTGTGGGGGTGGATGGTTTGGTTGGAGGGGTGTGGGGGTGGATGGTTTGGTTGGAGGGGTGCGGAGGTGGATGGTTTGGTTGGAGGGGTGTGGGGGTGGATGGTTTGGTTGGAGAGGTGTGGGGGTGGATGGTATGGTTGGAGAGGTGTGGGGGTGGATGGTATGGTTGGAGAGGTGTGGGGGTGGATGGTATGGTTGGAGGGGTGTGGGGGTGGATGGTATGGTTGGAGGGGTGTGGGGGTGGATGGTATGGTTGGAGGGGTGTGGGGGTGGATGGTATGGTTGGAGAGGTGTGGGGGTGGATGGTTTGGTTGGAGGGGTGTGGGGGTGGATGGTATGGTTGGAGGTGTGTTGAGGGGTGTGGATGGTTTGGTTGGAGGGGTATGGGGGTGTGGATGGTTTGATTGGAGGGGTGTGGGGGGGGGTGGATGGTTTGGTTGGGGTGAAGTGGGGGGTGGATGGTTTGGTTGGAGGGGTGTGGGGATGGATGGATTAGCTGGAGGGGTGTGGAGGTGGATGGAAATGGGTAGAGGGGTGTGGGGGTGGATGGTTTGGTTGGAGGGGTGTGGGGGTGGAAGGTTTGGTTCGAAGGGTGGGGGGATGGATGGTTTGGTTCGAGGGGTGTGAGGGGTGGATGATTTGGTTGGAGGGGTGTTAGAAGAGTGTGGGGGGTGGATGGTTTGGTTGGAGGGGTGTGAGGAGTGGATGGTTTGGTTGGAGGGGTGTGGGAGGGGTGTGGAGTGGATGATATTATTGGAGGGGTTTGGGGTGTGGATGGTTGTGATGGGGGTGGAGGGGTTGGGTATTGTGGTGGGGGAGGGGGTGGGGGTTTGGGGAGTGGATGGTTGGTTGGAGGGTGTGGGGTGATGGTTGGTTGAGGGGGTGTGGGGGGATGTTTGGTTGGAGGGTGTGGGGTGGATGGGGTTGGAGGTGTGTGGGGTGGATGTATGGTTGGAGGGTGGGGTGGTGTATGGTTGGAGGGGTGGGGTGATGTTTGTGGGTGTGGGGGTGGATGGATGGGGAGGGTGTGGAGGATGGTATGGTTGGTTGGGGTTTGTGGAGGGTGGGGGTGGGTGTTTGGTGGAGGTTGGATGTGAGTGTGGTTGAGGGTGTGAGGTGGATGGTTTGAGGGAGTATGGGGGTGGTGGTTTGGTTGAGTTGGTGAGGTGCTGTGAGTTGGGTGTGGATGGTGGGATTTGGTTGGAGAGTGGGGTGATGTTTTTGAGTGTGTGGGTGGATGGTATGTTAGCGGGTGTGGGGTGGGTATGTTGAGGGTTGGGGATGGATGTTGAGGGGTGGGGTGGATGTTGTGGAGGTGTGGGTGAGATGTGGTCTCGTTCGCACGCCCTTACGTCCTGCACTCCATGTTTGCAATTAGGATTCGTTCAGCCCTTCCTTCTATCCTATTGGAGACTGAAAGAGGGTGGCCTTTCACGTTCTATGTTTGTGGTAATCCGTCAAGGGAATGTGTTAAGTCATGGTCCATTAATGGGGTGTGCGAAGTCGAGGGTTTTTGAGGTGCGCGGGGTGGTATGATGGTTATGGTATAGGCCTTGTTACCGGTTGTATAGATTACTTGATTGTGAGGCGCAGTTTTGTAGTGCAGTTGGAACGGAAGGTGTTTTGTGGGATCTGTATTTTCTCCACCTTGAGGCATAGTAGAATTGCTGTGGAGTGTTGACGGGGTGAGGGTTGGGGAGGATGTGGGGGGGATGGATGAGTGGAGGCGTTAGGGAGGTGAGGGTGGGGGTTGGTAGCAGAAGGGCGATAGAGCAAGTGATATTTGTCTGGATGTCGCCTCTCTCTCTTTTTACCCTTCTCTCTTACCTCATTCTTCTTTCTTTCTGTCTGTTTTTCTGGCTAGTGTTCTGCTGTATGCCTTTCTCTTCAGGGTTTCCGTTTCTGTATTTGTTTGTACCCCATCGTCTGGTGTCTCTCTGGTCTTTCTTAGTTTCTGTCGCTGTCCCTGTCTCTCTCTCCCCCCGTCTCTCTTGCTCAAGAATGACAAAGAGAGTGAGTATGTCTCTGCTGTGATCGTTACATTCATTTTAGCGCAGAGAGAGGGAGACAGAGACGAAGGACTAACAGGGGAGCTGGAACACAGCGGACGAAGAAGACAGACACAGGGCTTAAGTGGGTCTTGGGTCGCTGGACGAAGCCAGAAGGTGAGAGCAGTGATTTGGATGGCGAGGTAAAATCACAGAAATTTCACCCTCCCATCCTACATGCTTTTTACCATTCCATCACCTCTACTTCCTCTATATACATCAAACATTCCTCCATTGAGCATCTTGCACTCTCCAACTGACGGAAGGGTATAACGTTCTGTTTGACCTACTTCTACCGTGTCATATCTATTCTACTTGTTTTGTTTTATGGTATGAAAGTTAGAAAGCCCATAACCTGGTGGAATTGGTGTGATCATACGCTGGGTCAGGAAGGGTCAGGTGATTAGTGTGGGTTGGAAGTGTTTATTGAGGTGTGGAGGTGGATGGATTAGTTGGAGGCTGTTGGTGGGTTGGTTTGGTAGGAGGTTTTGTTGGAGGGATGTGTGATGGTTTGGTGGAGGGTGTGGGGGTGGATGGTTTGGTTGGAGGGGTGTGGGAGGTGATGTTTTGGTTGAGGGGTGTGGAAGTGGATGTTTGTTGAGGTGTTGAGGGTGTGGGGTGGTATGGTTGTTTTGTGAGGGGTGTGAGGTGATGGTTTGGTTGAGGGTGTGGGGGTGGATGGTTTGGTTGAGGGGTGTGGGGTGGAGTGTGGTTGGAGGGGTGATGGATAGTGGGCTGTGTGGGGGTGGATGGTTTTGGTAAGGAGGGTGTGAGGGGTGGATGGTTTGGTTGGAGGGGTGAGGGGGTGGATGGTTTGTTTGGAGAGGTGTGGTTGGCGGGGTGAATGTTTTGGTTTGGAGGGGTGTGGGGGCATGGATGGTTGAGGGTGTGGCAGGGGTGCGGAGGTGGATGTTTTGGTTGGAGAGGTGTGAGGGTGCATGGATATGGTTGGAGAGGTGTGGGGGTGGATGGTATGGTTGGAGGGGTGTGGGGGTGGATGGTATGGTTGGAGGGGTGTGGGGTGTGGATGGTTTGGTTGGAGGGGTGTCGGGGGTGGATGGTATGGTTGGAGAGGTGTGGGGGTGGATGGTTTGGTTGGAGGGTGTGGGGGTGGATGGTATGGTTGGAGGGGTGTGGGGGTGGATGGTATGGTTGGAGGGTGTGGGGTGGATGGTATGGTTGGAGGGTGTGGGGGTGGATGGTTTGGTTGGAGGGTGTGGGGGTGGATGGTTTGGTTGGAGAGGTGTGGGGGGTGGATGGATTAGTTGGAGGCTGTGTGGGGGTGGGTGGTTTGGTAGGAGGTGTGTTGAGGGGTGTGGATGGTTTGGTTGGAGGGGTGTGGGGGGTGGATGGTTTGGTTGGGGGGTGTGGGGGTGGATGTTTTGGTTGGAGGGGTGTGGAGGTGGATGGTTTGGTTGGAGGGGTGTTGGAGGGGTGTGGGGGTGGATGTTTTGGTTGGAGGGGTGTGGAGGTGGATGGTTTGGTTGGAGGGGTGTGGGGGTGGATGGTTTGGTTGGAGGGGTGTGGGGGTGGATGGTTTGGTTGGAGGGAGTGCGGAGGGTGGGGTGGATGGTTTGGTTGGAGAGGTGTGGGGGTGGATGGTATGGTTGGAGAGGTGTGGGGGTGGATGGTATGGTTGGAGAGGTGTGGGGGTGGATGGTATGGTTGGAGGGGTGTGGGGGTGGATGGTATGGTTGGAGGGGTGTGGGGGTGGATGGTATGGTTGGAGGGGTGTGGGGGTGGATGGTATGGTTGGAGGGGTGTGGGGGTGGATGGTTGGTTGGAGGGGTGTGGGGGTGGATGGTATGGTTGGAGGGGTGTGGGGGTGGATGGTTTGGGTGGAGGGGTGTTGGGGGTGGATGGTATGGTTGGAGGGGTGTGGGGCTGGATGGTATGGTTGGAGGGGTGTGGGGGTGGATGGTATGGTTGGAGGGGTGTGGGGGTGGATGGTTTGGTTGGAGGGGTGTGGGGGTGGATGGTTTGGTTGGAGGGGTGTGGGGGTGGATGGTATGGTTGGAGGGGTGTGGGGGTGGATGGTTTGGTTGGAGGGGTGTGGGGGTGGATGGTATGGTTGGAGGGTGTGGGGGTGGATGGTATGGTTGGAGGGGTGTGGGGGTGGATGGTTTGGTTGGAGGGGTGTGGGGGTGGATGGTTTGGTTGGAGGGGTGTGGGGGTGGATGGTATGGTTGGATCTCCGCTTTTCCGCACCGCCCTTCTCCACTTCCTCTCACCTCCATCCGTTCGCAACCCCTACCCCCCACTTCACACCCTACCCCGCCTTCAGCCCATCTCTCCCTATCTATCCTACCTTGAGAGACTGAAAGAGGGTGACCCATTTTACCTATTCTATGTTTCGGGCTTTCACCTATACCCCCTCCCCCCCCCCCTCACCGGCCAATCCGCCGTTCCCCCAAAGCTGAAGTCAGGTATCCCCATTTACACCTGGGTGTGTAGCCAAAGTCGGAGGGGAAGTACCTTTTGAAAGGAACACAACACCATGCCGAAACGGGGTCTCGAACCCCGATCACTGGCAAACACTGGTGATCAGAACTCCCAGCGCCCATCCACCAATGCCACGGCGCCTCCCCCCCCACCCACCCACCCCTCCCCCCTCTCCGCCTCTACCCCCCTTCTCTTCCCACCCGCCACCCCATTCCGAGCCTCCCAATGATCTAACAGTGAGTGCGCAGTTCTTGTCAGTGCAGTGTGGAACGGAAGGTATTTGGACTACCTGTATCCCCTCTCCCCTCCCTCCCTCCCCCCCTCCACCCTCCCTGAGGCATAAGGCTAGAATTGCTGTGGCAGTGTTCGACGGGGGGGTGAGGGTGAGGGGGTCAGGACGTGGGGGGGGGGGTGAGGGGGTCAGGACGTGAGCGGAGGGGTGGAGGGATGGGGGTGAGGGGGATGAGCAGCAACAGCGGCAGGAGTGACGAGCACCACAGTGATTAATTTGCCAGCTCACTAATGGCGTCTGCCTCTGTCTCCCCCCCTCCTCTCTCTCTCTCTCTCTTACCCCCTCTCTCTCTCTTACCCCATTCTCTCTCTCTGTATCTCTCTCTGTCTCTCTTGTTCTGTCTGTTTCTCTGTCTGCCTTTCTCTCTCACTCTTTCCCTTTCTCTCTTAACCCCCCCCCCTCTCTTTCTTACCCCACTCTGTGTGTGTCTCTCTGTCTCTCTCTCTTTTTCTGTCTCTGTCCCTGTCTCTCTCTCCCCCCCCCCCCCTCTCTCTCTATCTCAAAGAAAGACAAAGAGAGTGATGTATAGTCTCTGCTGTTGACTCTGTTACACTTCATTTTAGCGCAGCAGAAAGAGGGAGACAGACAGACAGACAGAGACAAACACGGAGAGCTGAGAAACACACAGACAGACAGACAGACACAGACACAGACACAGACTTAAGTGGGTCTTAGGGTCGCTGGACCGAAGCCAGAAAGGCTGAAGCAGTGATTTGGATGGCGAGCGTAAACACACCAGCCCCCACCCACCACCACTACCACCACCACCACCACCTCTCACCCTCCCCACTCCCTTACATTGCTTTTTCACACAATTCCCATCCACCCCATCCTCCACCCCTCTCCCACTCATCCACCCACCCACCCCACCCCCTACACACACACACACACACACACACACACATCATTCCCCTCCATTGCAACCATCCTACCTTGCACCTCACTCCACACCTGACGTGAAAGGGTATAACGTTCTGTTTGACCTACTTCTACCTGTCATATCTATTTCTACTTGTTTTGTTTTTATTGGTAAATGAAAAAAGTTAAAAGCCCCACAACCTTTTACGGATATCAGGGGCAGTGAATTCATATCCGCTGTGTCCAGGACAAGGGACATCAGGGCAGTGAATTCATATCCGCTGTGTCCAGGACAACAGTGAATTCATATCCGCTGTGTCCAGGACAACAGTGAATTCATATCCGCTGTGTCCAGGACAACAGTGAATTCATATCCGCTGTGTCCAGGACAACAGTGAATTCATATCTGCTGTGTCCAGGACAACAGTGAATTCATATCCGCTGTGTCCAGGACACCAACCACAGCCGGCCAGGTATCCATCCACACCTGGGTGGAGTGAGAAAAAATCGGAGTAAAGTGCCTTTCCCAAAGACACAGCACCATGCCGAAACGGGTCTCGAACCCTGGTCACTGGTGAACACTGGGTCTGAAGTCCAACGTCTTACCGATTCTGCTGCGGCGTTGATTGACTGTGATGGGATTTACATATCATGGGATGGACCTGACGTGTGTGTGTGTAGCGTTGACGCTCTGCTTCCCTCCTGTCTAGATTTCGTCTCTGATTGCACTACGTTTCCCTTTGATCGCCTGAATCTCTCTCTTGCTGTTTGCATGTGTGTGTGTCCTTGTG
>NC_134879.1:33855460-33872960 GCF_041734735.1 Babylonia areolata
AGAAAAGGAATGAAAAAAGGAAAATTAATAAGTAAGGGGGAAAGCTAGAAGCAAGCAAGAAAGAAAAACAAAATAACAAAGACAGATAAGCAGAAAGACACACACACACACACACACACACACACACACACACACACACACACACACACACACACCCCAAAAAAAGAAGAAAGGAGGAAAGGAAGAAAAAAGCAAGGAACGAAAGAAATAGAAAAGTGTAGAAAAGAGAGGAAGGAAGGAAATAAAGAACTAAAAACAAAAGAGCAGAAGGGAATCTAGAAGAAAAAAAAGAAAGGAAGGAAAGAAAGAAAGAAAAGACAAAGAACGAACTGAGAAAAGAAGAGAAAGAAAGAAAGAAAAGAAGAGGTGAAGAAAGGAAAGAAAGAAAGAAGCAAAGAAAGAAAAAAGAAAGAAAAGAAGAAAAGAGAGAATGAATGTAGAAAAAGAAGAGCACAGAAAGGAATAAAAAAAAAAAAAAAAAAGGGAGGAAAGAAAGAAAGAACGAAAGAAGAAGAAAGAAAGGAAAAAAGGAAAGAGAGAAGAATGAGAGAACGAAGGAAGGAAAGAAGGAGAAAGGAAAGAAGGAAAAAGCGAAAGAAAGAAGGAAGGAAGAAAGGAAAAAAGAAAGGACGAAGATAAGCCAGGAAGGCAGAAAAGAAGGTAAAAAGAAAGAAGGAAGCAAAGAAAGAAAGAAGGAAAGACAGAAAAAGAGAAACGACGGAAAGAATTAGAACGAAGTGAAAGAAAGAAGAGAAAATAGAAGAAATAAGGATGGAAAGAAAAAAAGAAGGAAATATTGCTTGACATCTTTTCTTTCTTTTTTTTTTTTAAACCCCGAAGGAATGAAAGGAAGAATGGAACAAACAAAGAGAAGAGGAAATATGATTATATACAAAGCAAAACAAAGAAAAGAAAGAATGCGGATGAGCGTTGACAATAATTTGTTTCAGTTTTTAAAAAGGCGTAACAGCGTGTAGAGTGATCCATGATTATACGCTTCACCAGAATGCTTTTTGAACGGTTTGTTTGTTTGTTTGGCTGTTTGGTGGTGTTGTTGTTTTGTTTTGTTTTTGTTTATTTGTTCGGTTGTTCGTTTGGTTGGTTGGGTGTTGTTTTTTGTTGTTGTTTTTTCTTTTCTTCTTCTTTTTTTGTTTGTTTGTTTGTTTTGTGTTTTTTGTGTTTTGTTGTTGTTTTTGTTGTTGTTTGTTGTTTTTTGTTTTGCTTTTTGTGTTTTTGTTTATTTTGCTTTTTTCGCTTTTTTTTTTTTACAAGAAGCAAATGCCATACGTACGCATAAACCCAACCCTCTGATCAGGGCCAGGTGCCAGTTGCATTGCTTGGTTCTAACTTTTTGACAGTTATACGTGACTAAATGCCTACGTTGACCGAACTACGCCATTGGTCAGTTCCATACTACACACACTTAGTAGCGAGTTACGACCATACTAGGCTCTTCCGTCCGAGCAATGCAACTGGCTACAGGAGAGCCTGCCATAGCTATATATATATATATATATATATATATATATATATATATATATATATATATATAACACTGGCCTAAATTGAAGAGGAATACACAAAACGAACAGATAAGTGATTATATTAGAATAATTATGACTAACATTTCAGGATACATACAAAGCAAATGAAATACACATAAATTATGACTGATAATTCATAAGAGCCAATTGACCTACTGATCATCAGAAACTGTAAAAGAGAAGGAGGAGCAGAAGAAGGTGGAGGATGATAAAGAAGAAGAAGAAGAAGAACAAGAACCAGATTAAGAACACGAAGTATAGAACTCACACGCGGGGGTAAAGTGCATGTGTGTGTGTGTGTGAGTGTGTGTAAGGGGGTGAGGGGAGTGAGCGCGTGCACATGCGTGTGTGTGTATGTGCTGGAGCGCGTTCTTGTGTGTGTGTGCGTGCATACGTACGTACGTGCGTTTGTGTGTGTGGATGCACGCGCATGTGTATGTGTGTGTGTGTGTGTGTCTGTGTGTGTATGCATGTGCGTGCGTAAGTAAGGGAGGTGTGTGTGTGCGTGAGGAAGGGGTGAGAGTGGAGGCTGTGTGTGCGCGCGGGCGCGCGCGCGTGTGTGTGTGTGTATGTGTGTGTATGTGTGTGTGTGTGTGTGTGTGTGTGTGTGTGTGTGTGTGTGTGTGTGTGTGTGTGTGTGTGTGTGTGTGTGTGTGTGAACTCCAAGCACTGGGCCAAAGTCGGATTCAATTAGTAATCTGCTGTCATCTGACCATGCCAGTCTGAGCTTATCGAGAGATAGTTATTTTCTTTCTTTTCTTCACAACTCGCTGTCTGTCTGTCTGTCTCTGTTTCTGTCTGTCTCTGTCTCTGTCTCTTTCTCTCTCTCTCTCTCTCTCTCTCTCTCTCTCTCTCTCTCTCTCTCATTTGTTTATTATGGCCTGTGGCCGATGTACATTTAACCATTTTCGTTCTCTCTCTCTCTCTCTCTCTCTCTCTCTCTCTCTCTCTCTCTCTCTCTCTCTCTCTCATTCGTTTATTTTATTTTTTTAAACATTTTTTTTAATTCCATTTTGATAAGTTGACATTTTACAACAACTACAGCATCTTTATGGACATTTATAAAGAAGAAAAAACAAACAAAGAACAAAAAACAAACAAACAAAAACCAACCAAACAAACAAACAACAACAAACACCATAAATACTCTGATAGAAACAGCCAAGCAGCTGGATTATACACTGGTTGGTTATCATCATGGAGTATTATCATTCATTTCTTAAGATCTTACACAAGCTGTCAAGGAATACAAACTGTCAAGTATCTCAGAACACGTTCACAGCAAGTGAACACCTCAATCATTTCTTATGAATATCAGTAAAAAAGAAAATGAATATGGGTGGTTAATTTTCGTTAATCATGAACAGGTTACTAATCATTTGTGATCAATAATTTGTAAGGCTGCCATCTGGCAGAGAAAATGGCATGGTTAAAATCAATATATGCATTATATTCTTCAATTCTATATCGAGTTTTTAATTTGTTAAAAAAAAACCCTGATATTTGTGGAAAGCTGTCCTCAATTTTACATAAATATAAGTAATACTTTGCAAACAATATTATAAAACACAAAACAGCATCAGTTGTTATTGTCACATCATGTCCAAATAGCACAAGTGATTCTGTTAACTTTAAATTTCCTGCGTTTACACATCTCTCTTTTATCAAGTCCGTTAAAGCGTTCCAAAACATTTGCACATAATTACACTTCCAAAAAGCATGATCAATACTGTCTTTGTGTTCTCTACAAAAACTACTGTTGTTTTCATCCGTAACACCAATTTCTTTTAAAACAATTTTTGTTCATAAACATCGGTGTATTATTTTCAGCTGAAACCATTTCAGCTTTACATCAACTATCTTGTGTGCATGCATAAAACAAGATTTCCAGTTATGATGCATCAAAAGCTTTAAGTCCCATTTCTCACAACATTTTGATTTCATATCATTTTCAATCAACACATCATAATATGGTCTTGAGCCTTTAGAAACAGAAAACAAGTGTTTGTAACAGAGCGAAGTATTTGTGTGCCTGTTGCTATCCACATGAATATTATGCTTTTTAACTAATTCGTTTATTGTTGATTTATATCCAGCATAAGTAAGGAAATCAATGTGCAAATCATATTTTTCTTTGAAGCGTACATATGAAAGAACTTTACCATCATCATCAAAAAACTGTGCAAGGCAATACACATCATGATTACTGAGCAGTCTGGATATAATATACTTTTTACCAATTAGAACACGATTATTATAACACAATGGCTCAGAAAGCAGTTCCGCTGAGTTTTTTGGTTCACATTTATAAAAGAAAACCTTATAACTTTCAAACACATTTGTCCAGAACTGGTTATATTTGGCAAAATTTAAGATAAACTCTGGACTATATTTATCAATAGCTGGCCATTGGGGGAAGTTACACAACAAAAGGTGCTTCCACTTGTGATTTGATTTTTCAGCTTTACGAATCCAGGAAAGCTTTAAAGATAAGGCAAACAATTTAACATCAGGAAGACCGATGCCACCTTTTTTTTTTTACACTTTTATGAGCAGTTTTATGGCTAATGTTATCTGGTTTATTGTTCCAAACAAACTTATAACAAATATGTTGACATGTATTAAAAAATGTATCTGGTGGGTTTGGCAAAAGCAACCACAGATGAGTCAATTTGGAAAGAATAACAGATTTCAGAATTGCTACTCTGCCAAGAGGCGTTAACTGGCGTTTTACCCATATCTTACACAAATATCTTATTTTTGCTAATCTCTCTGAATAGTTTATAGTTACACATTCTTTTAAATCATTAGTAAACCAAATCCCTAAAATTCGGAATCTTGTAGGATTCCAGTCCATACCTAAATGTTCCATATAACGCGTCTTACAATTCTTTTTGCTCCCTAGCCAAATAGCACTAGTTTTGCTTGAATTCAAATAGAGACATGAGACACAGCCAAATCTATCAAGAGTTGTAACACAACATTCAAAAGATTTCCTATCCCCAGCAAGTAGAAATTCTGTATCATCAGCATATTGGGTCAGTTTATTCTTAACATCATTAATTATTATTCCTCGGATATCCGAATTTTCCCTTACCATTATAGCTAATATTTCTACACACATTACAAATAAATAGGGTGATATAGGGTCTCTTTGTCTGCAACCTCTCTTAACTTAAAACCAGTGAGAGACCTGACCATTCACAATCACACATGACTTAATATTTGCGTAAAATACACTAATCCATCTACACATATTTTCTTTGAACCCAAATGCCTTTAACACTTTAAACATGAAATCCCAATTTACTGAGTCAAAAGCCTTTTCGAAATCTATGTTCAGTAATAAACCAGGTAAATTATGTTTATATAAATAAGCTATGGTATCATATATCAACCTCAAATTATCTCCAATGTATCTATTTCTAATAAACCCTGTTTGATCTTCATTAATAATGTTAGGTAAAACTGGTTTTAAACGGTTAGCAATACAAGATGACCCAATTTTATAGACTACATTTAAAAGAGAGATGGGTCTCCAATTTTTCAAATATTGTCTTGGCTTATCACTTTTGGGGATACACGAAATCGCTCCTTCCTTTTGCACAGAAGACATTTCTCCTTTCCTGAAACTAGCATTAAGTGCCCTAACAACAAATATTCCTATTTTCTTCCAAAAGACTTTAAAAAATTCTGCACTGAAGCCATCTGTACCTGGACTCTTATTATTTTTCATATTTCTAAGAACTTGTGCCGCTTCCTCCATTGTAATCATATCCTCTAAATCACTTGCTTCTGACTCATTCAAACATGGAATATAATTCACGAAATTTTCAATTTCACAGTGTTCCACCCCAACATTCACATATAAAGATCTATAAAAATGATGTACTTCATTTAAGATATCCTTTTGATTTGTTAGAACATTGTCGTATTGATCAATAATTTTGGCTATGTGTTTATAACATAATGACGTTTTTCTAAATTACAAAAATACTTACTTTCTCTCCCTCAGCTATTAGCTCTAGACCTTAATAATACCCCTTCCATCCGCTTCTCTCGAATATCTTGTAATTGTTTTTGTTTAATTTCTAGAACTCTAATATCTTCTTTATTTTTATTTTGATATTTATCTAAGTTACAGATGTCTCCTTCTAACTGTCTTTCTTCTTCTATCATTTTTTTTCTGTTTCATTGAAGCATAAGAAATTGTTCTCGATCGTATTTTCATTAAAAGAAAGTCAAGAAAAATGTCATCAGGAACAGAGAACACCAGTTCATCATCCGGTGTGTCATCAGAATACATATTAATAGCATTTTTTTTTTAACATTATTTATTTCCATATTTATTTCATCCACATATGCTTTATCCTTATTCGTTTATTATGGCCTGTGGCCGATGTTCATTGAACCATTTTCGTTCTCTCTCTCTCTCTCTGTCTCTCTCTGTCTGTCTCTGTCTGTCTGTCTGTCTCTCTCTCTCTCTCTCTCTCTCTCTCTCTCAGTCTATCTTGTTGCCCAGCTTCCCCCTTATTTCTCACTCCACCGCCTTCTCTTCCACTTTTTCTGTCCTCTCCCCCTCTCCTTTCTTCCTCCTATTTCTCTTGCTCCTTCGTTCAATCTCTTCCATTCTGACCCCCCTTTTCACAGCCTGTGTTACCTCCCCTCTTTGCCGTCCCTTCGTTCTCCTCTAATCTCCCTGTATATACCCCCGCCACCCCCGCCAAGGAAAAGCGCCAAATAACACACACACACACACACATACACACACACGCACACACAAACGCACGTACGCACGCACACACACACACACACACACACACACACGTACGCACGCACGCAAGCACCCACACACACACACACACGTACGCACGCACGCAAGCACCCACACACACACACACGCACGCACGCACGCGCACACACACACACACACACACACACACACGCACGCACGCACACGTACGCACGCATACACACACACACACGCGCACACACACACACACACACACGCGCACTCGCACGCGCGCACACACACACACACACACACTAAAACCAGCAGGTGGAAAAACACGTTCCTGTGCATTTGTATTAAACTGGAAATTAAGGAGGATAAGGGTTGTGGGCTGGGTGGATGGTGTGTGTGTGTGTGTGTGTGTGTGTGTGTGTGTGTGTGTGTGTGCGCGTGTGTGTGTGTGTGTGTGTTTGTATGTGTATGTGTGTGTGTGGGGGGGGGGGTGTATTTAATGTTTATTGTAAAGCGCTTTGAGCTCTCTTTAAGGGAGGAAAGCACTCAACGAATTTTTTAATGTCCTTTATTATTATTATTATTATTGTTATTATTATTATTATTATTATTACGGGAGGATGCTGAGAAGAAGAGGAGGAGGAGGGTACAGGAGGATGTTGACTGGTTGACATGGTTTGTTGGATGGTTGATTGATTAGTGCCTTGGTTTTGAGGAGGGGGGTGAAAATGGAGCTAGTGTCTCAGTCACAAAAAAGAGTAGTGCGAAGAATTTAGAGTAAAGAAATATAGACAGACACAGAGACAAAAATATATATAAAGAAAAAAAAAAGAATGGCTGGGTAAGGAAAAGTTTCTTTATTTACACACACACACACACACACACACACACACACACACACACACACACACACACACAGATAGAGAGAGAGAGAGAGAGAGAGAGAGAAATGGAAAGAAAATGACAAGTGAAAGATACACAGGATGGAGAGGGATGAAGAATAATGGGGGGTCTGGGGGGGGGGAGGGGAAAGTAGGGAGGCGGGGGAGAGAGAGAGAACACTGAACACTGAAATGTTTAATGTCACTAGCTGTAAAGCTCTAGTGACATTGTAGGTATAAATCAGAACAAAAAATGGTGTAAAACAAATAAAGTGGAACAGAAAGGAAAAACATAATCCAAGCAAACTAAACTACTAAGAGATAAGCGGCACTTTGGTACTTTGTCATTTGCTAAGAAGTCCATGCGGCAGGCGGGTACTGTGCCTCCCCCCTCTCCTGCCCCCCTCTCCCCCCACCTTCACCACCCCCCAGTCGTTTGTCTCCAAGGTTTGAACAGTACACAGGAAACATTTACACATAATCCGTAGAATAATTATTTAAGTATGTGACATCGACACACATCAGATATATATATATATATATATATATATATATATATATATATATATATATATATATATATATATATATACAGACAGACAGACAGAAGATAGGCCTATTTGATACCAACTATCATTCAACGAAAACGGTTTCAGGACAGAGACACTGTATAGGCAGCCGTCAGTCTCGGGATACCATGGTGTTGTGCTGTGACCAGTGGTGATTGATACAGCGTCAGGTGTGGCTGGACAGGTCGATACAGGAGTGAAGGTCCCTCCCACACTGAGCACAGGTGACGTCTGACGCTGGTCTGTCTGTCTGGCTCTGGGCCAGCCTCTAAGTTGCCTCCGAATGCTGGGCAAGCGTTTCTGCTAACTTGGAGAAGAGTTTCTGTAGTGTCATGTGCAACTATACCGATAGCTGTCTTGTTTCTCAACACCGCCACCAATAGTTTTGGAGATGGACAACACGGAACCGGCAGCCATTGCGAATGACCTGATGGTCAGGACCAATCAGAATGCAACGTTGCGACCACGTGGGACAATGGCCGGAAAAGTAGCCACAATGTTTTACTTAATTTCACTTCGTTTCTCTTTTAAAAAAATATTTTGATTGGTTTTGTTTTATTTTCTTTTAGTTTATTAACTTGTAATATATTTCAATCTAATATGTTTTCATTTGTTCTTTTTATTTTATTTTTTTTATCTCGTTTTGGTTTTATTGGGTTTTGATTTATCTTATATCTATCATTTTAAAATGTATTTCATTTCATTCAAGCGATTCTACTTTCATTTCTCTCCTTTTTCATTTTATTTCATTCTATGTTGATGGTTTTGTTTTATAGTTTTATCTCTTTTTTTTTTTAGCTTGATTTACATTATTCTGTTCTATTTTCTTTCATTTCACTTTTTTTGGTTTTGTTTTGTTTTATTTTTAAAATACTTTTTTAATTTATTTTTTTTCCTATTTCATTCTGTTCTCTCTCTCTCTCTCTCTCTCTCTCTCTCTCTCTCTCTCTCTCTCTCTCTCTCTTACGTTTCATTTAATTTCTTTTAACATTTCGTTTAATTTTCATTGGATTTGTTTTCTCTCTCTTTTTCTTACGTTTTTTGTTTGTTTGTTTGTTTGTTTTTGTTTGTTTGTTTGTTTTATATATAAGTTTATGTTATTTCACTTTTATTCTCTTCTATTTTCTGTGTCAGTTCATCTTCGCCAGCTGGTATTCAGCTAGTTAGCTGGCAGGCCTTCAGACAGGCTGCTTCCTCTCACGTCACCCACTGAAGACAACTGACGGACTCCTCTCAAACGGAACTTATTACTCCCCAACCTCAACTGGAGACGCCGCCTGTTTTTGTGTGTGTAGGCGTGTGTGTGTGTGTGTGTGTGTGTGTGTGTGTGTGTGTGTGTGTGTGTGTGTGTGTGTGTGTGTGTGTGTGTGTGAGCGTTCTAGCGTGGATGCGTGCACACACACACACACACACACACACACACACACACACACACACACACTGCTGTGCGCGCGTCTGTGGTTTAAAAACACGTTGACCTGCCAAAACAAGCGGGGCTGGGGCACATAACTCTTAGAGAGAAAGGCAGCAGGCCTGGTGAGACTGGGACCGGATGTCTCGAGTTACGCCCCTGTACCCGCTCTCTCTCTCTCTCTCTCTCTCTCTCTCTCTCTCTCTCTCTCTCTCTCCACCCCTTCGCTCTCTCTCTCTCTTCCCTTTCTCACTCTCATCTCTACCTCCCTCCCTCTATCTCATTTTCTTCTCTCTCTCTATCTCTTTCTCTCTCTCCCTCTCTCTCCCTCTCTCTCTCTCTCTGTCTCTGTCCCTCCCAGTCTGTCTGTCTCTCTACTTCTCTCTCTTTGTCCTGTCTCTTTATCTATTTCTCGCCGCCCTCTCTCTCTCTCTTCCCCCATTCTCTCTCTCTTTTTCTCTCTCTCTCTCTGTCTGTCTGTCTGTCTGTCCGTGTCTCTGTCTCTCGGAAAGAAAGAAGGACGGAAGAAATAAAAGGAAAACACGGTCTAAAGAGAGACAGCAGACGTTGTGCAAGTGCAGCACAGCTTGCCCCTATCAGGCCAGCCTCTACCGATGACAGCACCCAGATCTGTCAGGAAGGGGTGGGGGAGGGGGAGGGGAGGGGAGAGGAAGGGGAGGGGAGGGGAAGGAGGGAGGAAAAGCAGAAGGAGGAGATGTCCTGGCTGGAAGCGGTGCGGTCCTCCTATCCTGGTATATAGAGCTGCACATGGCTCAATTCACAGACACACACTGGAAGAATAGAGGAAAACAAAAATAACAAGCACTGAAGAAGAAAGAGAAGGGTGTGGGACGGGGGAGGGGTGGGGGCAAAGGACAAGGAGAAGGAGGACTGGAAGAAGAATATGAAGGAAAAGACGAACAAAGAAGAAGACGTAGATAAAGAAGACAAAGATGGTAAGAAGAATACGAAGAAGAAGAAAGAAAAAAAAAAAAAAAAGAAAGAAGAAGAAGATGATGATGATGATGATGATGATGACGACGACGACGACGACGATGATGATGATGATGAAGAAGAAGAAGAAGGAGGAGGAGGAGGAGGAGGAGGTAGTCTTACATGGTTCCAGAAGCAGGAGGAGGAATGGAGGGTGGGAGTGGGGGCAGAGGGAGTCAGGTGAGAGGATGGTCTGGGGGAAATTAAATAACTGATTATGTCTCTCAGTTAAAAAAAAAAATCTGTCTGTTATTCGGACTAGCGACAACAGCAACAGTAACAACACCACCATCAACGAAAACATCAAGTTTAAGAACGACAATAACTACTACAACTATTGTTTTTGTTGTTGTCGTCATCATCATTATGATAATTCTTCTTCTTCTTTTTCTTCTTCTCATCATCATCATTATCATTACCATTACCATTATTATGATAACAATAACAACAACTACTACAACAACAACAACTACTACTACTACTACCACTACATCATCATCTTCTTCTTCTTCTTCTTTCTCTTCTTCTTCTTCGCCCATGATAATGTGAAGGGTCACTGGGAGGAAGGCTTCACAGAACTGTTCACCAGATCCCTCCTGTCTGTCCGCTGTGTGTCCAAGCCTGGGTCTCTGCAGGTGGTGTCGCGACACTGCCAAAAACAAGATGTAAATAAACTGGCATCTCTGACAATCTCCTAGACAGAAGGGGGCGGGTGGCGGGGGGGGGGGGGGGTGGGAGGGGGAAGAACACGCACATCAAGCATGTTCACCACAATCAACACTTCCCCCACCCCCACCCCTCGCCTTTGTCCCTTACTAAGAAGAGTGCTGTATTAAAGAACTCTCCGCCACTTCCAGTCTCACCTACCCACCACCACAACCACCACAACTACCACCTCTCCCCCAGGATTCTCCCCCCCCCAACCCCCTCCACCCCCACCCCCACCCTCCACCCCCCTCCTGAAAGCAAACAAACTGTCTACTATATCATGCCTACAAACTAGCGAAACGTTTAACGAAGCCGAACCGAACCACAGCCACACAGCATAGTACAGAGGCTAGCGAACTGTCCCTGGAGGCCAACTACCAAGCTACCAAAGAACGTACAGTTGCAGAACTCTGTGGTCTCTGGGGCTACGACCCCACCCCACGCCCCCTAACCGCCCCCCGGCCCCCTTCCCTACCCCCATGCCCCCTCTCAGCCCTCCAGCTGGGCAGCAGATGCGGTCTAATAAGTCACCAGGGTGGCATGGAGACGCTTGGCGTGATACGCATTACAGGGTTATCTCCTCTTCTTCTGCTCCCCCCCCCCCTTCCCCCACTTCCTCACTACCCCTATCCTCCTCCACTGTCCGCCAATCAGGGAACACACTTACCAACCTCCCCGCCCCCTCCTAACCTCCCTCGACCCCCCCACCCCCCACCCCCCCGGCCCCTCCTACCCTTCCCTTCCTCACTCCCTCCTGTCGGGGTCAGGTCAGTGACCGCCACCACCACCACCATTCCCCTTCCTTCTTCCCCTCCTCCCCCTCTCGCTCTTTTCCTGCTTCCCACCCACCCTGTTGATTGTGTATTAGGCCACCACCACCACCACTACACGGTTATGATGGAGTTTTGGTGTGTGTGTGTGTGTGTGTGTGTGTGTGTGTGTGCGTGCGTGCGTGCGTGTGTGTGTGTGTGTGTGTGTGTGTGTGTGTGTGTGCGTGCGTGCGTGCGTGCGTGCGTGTGTGTGTGTGTGTGTGAACTTTTTTTTCTTGCCATCAGCGAGTGACAGGATTCAAAGTTTCCCTTTCCCCCGGAGCATTCTGTTTTATATTAGAAAAAAAATGGTGGTCTTTTTTTTACGGTAGCAGCAGTAGTAGTAGTTGTAAAAGTTGCGATGTTCGTAGGAGTGATAATTTTGTGAGTGTTTCAGTTAAGCTTCAAAACCTCGTCAAGTGGTCTTTCTCATACTTTCGTAGGTTTCATCGGTTTTCAGGCTGTTAATTCATCACGGACAAAGTAATCGCCCAGTATGAAGTCCGTTTGCTTTTATTCTGTGCTCTTATAGTCATGCATGTCAATATGACTAAGTTAATGAAATTATGAATGGAAGTGTGTCGTCTACAGTCACTGTGGGTTTTTTTTTTATATTTCGTTTATTTTATTTTATTTTATTTTTTATCTATTTCACTTTCATTGTCGGTTGTTTCTCTTGTTGAATTAGCGACGTACCTTTTACGAAGTCCATGAAGTATTTTGTTTCTATTGTACTTCTAATTTTTACCGTGGATTAGTGGCCTAATGGTAACGCGTCCGCCTTGGAAGCGAGAGAATCGAATCGAATCCCACAGACTCTAGTATTTTCTCCCTCTTCACTGGACCTTGAGCAGTGATCTGTCGGGATGCCTGTCATTCAAACGAGACAATAAACCGATGTCCCGTGTGCAGCAAGCACTTAGCGCACGTAAAATAAACCATGGCAGCAAAAGGGTTGTCCCTGGTAAGATTCTGCAGAAAAAATCCACTTTGATACGAAAACAAATGAAATTGCAAGCAATTTTTTTTTTTTTTTTTTTTTTTTTTTGATGGGTGGCGCTCTTAGTGTAGAAACGTGCTGTCCCTGGGGAGAGCAGCCCGAATTTCACACAGGGAAATCTGTTGGGACAAGAAGAGCAATACAATACAATACAATACAATACAATTATTTCAATCTTTTTCGATCTTTTTTCATTCCACCTTCCATACAAATATACAGTTCCCCCCATATTACCACACAACGCCCTCCTTCCTTCCATTAACATATTCTTAAATGAGAGCATTCAAATATGAAGATGGATACTTTCTTTCACTAGAATAAGTCATTCACAGTAAGAATGATAGGATGATGAATTCGACATGGTGAATATGAAGATGACGATGATGATAAAGATAACATATTGTTAATCAATTAATAATGTTCCCTTCTCTGAAAAGAAAGAAAGAACGGATTGAAAGAAACAAACAAATAAACAAAACTAACCAACTAAAAAGTTGATCCTTTGAAAAAAAAATCAAATCGAAAATCTGTCTCGGATAAGTCATTCAAAAGATATATGAAAAGTAAAGGGTAGGGGATGGAGGGGGCATCATTTCGCTATGTAGTCAGAAGCTTTCATATTTCCTAGACACAGCACAGTACAGATCAGTGACCCAAGGGTGATGGCGAGTGGAGGTGAAGGAGAGGCGGTAGGGGGGCGGGGAGGGGGTGTAAGGGGGGTGGGAGTGGGGAAGGGAGGAAGGGGAACGAGCAGGAGGGACGTGGGGAGGGTGAGAGGGGGGCTGGGGGCGTGGGGGCGTGGGGGGGACCTCTTGGCCATGGAGTGCGGCGTGGCGCCAGAGGTCCCTGTCGGTGCGAGGTCGTCTCTCTCTCTCTCTCTCTTTCTCTCCTGTGGTCTGAAGTGCCCGTTACGGGTTACAGACCTCATCAGCTCTCCTTCTCCACCCCCCCCCTTCCCCCCTGCAGTCTGTGCTGTGGTGCTTCCAGACGTCCGGCGCTACGCTGCCAGCAGAGATGCACGTGCGTGCTGTATGCACTGAGCTGGTTAGTTCTGCCAGGGAAGGTAGGGGCTGGTTAGTTCTGCCAGGGAAGGTAGGGGTTGGTTAGTTCTGCCAGGGAAGGTATGGGCTGGTTAGTTCTGCCAGTGAAGGTAGGGGTTGGTTAGTTCTAGCAGGGAATGTAGGGGTTGGTTAGTTCTAGCAGGGAATGTAGGGGTTGGTTAGTTCTAGCAGGGAATGTAGGGGCTGGTTAGTTCTTCCAGGGAAGGTAGGGGTTGGTTAGTTCTTCCAGGGAAGGTAGGGGCTGGTTAGTTCTACCAGGGAAGGTAGGGGCTGGTTAGTTCTGCCAAGGAATGTAGGGGTTGGTTAGTTCTGCCAGGGATAGTTGGGGCTGTGTAGTTCTACCAGAGATAGTTGGGGTTGGTTAGTTTTAGCAGGGAATGTAGGGGTTGGTTAGTTCTAGCAGGGAATGTAGGGGTTGGTTAGTTCTAGCAGGGAATGTAGGTGCTGGTTAGTTCTAGCATGGAAGGTAGGGGCTGGTTAGTTCTGCCAGGGATAGTTGGGGCTGGGTAGTTCTACCAGAGATAGTTGGGGTTGGTTAGTTCTGCCAGGGATAGTTGGGGCTGAGTAGTTCTACCACAGATAGTTGGTTTTGGTTAGTTTTAGCAGGGAATGTAGGGGTTGGTTAGTTCTAGCAGGGATAGTTGGAGCTGGGTAGTTCTACCAGAGATAGTTTGGGTTGGTTAGTTCTGCCAGGGATAGTTGGGGCTGGTTAGTTTTAGCAGGGAATGTAGGGTTTGGTTAGTTCTAGCAGGGATAGTTGGGGCTGGGTAGTTCTACCAGAGATAGTTGGGGTTGGTTAGTTCTAGCAGGGAATGTAGGGGTTGGTTAGTTCTAGCAGGGAATGTAGGGGCTGGTTAGTTCTAGCAGGGAATGTAGGGGCTGGTTAGCTCTGCCAGGGATAATTGGGGTTGGTTAGTTCTAGCAGGGAACGTAGGGGCTGGTTAGTTCTAGCAGGGAAAGTAGGGGCTTGCTTAGTTCTACCAGGGAAAGTAGGGGTTGCTTAGTTCTACCAGGGAAAGTGCAAGTCCGTTCTCCGATCTCTGGTTCTTCCCCATGACATGGCGTGACGTCAGAATCACTGTGCAGTTTGTGTGCCAGCTGTCGTGTCTGGACCGTCAGTACATTTGTATTTGTATTTGTATTTCTTTTTATCACAACAGATTTCTCTGTGTGAAATTCGGGCTGCTCTCCCCAGGGAGAGCGCGTCGCTTTCTTACAGCACCACCCATATTTTTGTATTTTTTCCTGCGTGCACTTTTATTTGTTTTTCCTATCCAAGTGGATTTTCCTACAGAATTTTGCCAGGAACAACCCTTTTGTTGCCGTGGGTTCTTTTACGTGCTCTAAGTGCATGCTGCACACGGGACCTCGGTTTATCGTCTCATCCGAATGACTAGCGTCCAGACCACCACTCAAGGTCTAGTGGAGGGGGAGAAAATATCGGCGGCTGAGTCGTGATTCGAACCAGCGCGCTCAAATTCTCTCGCTTCCTAGGCGGACGCGTTACCTCTAGGCCATCACTCCACTATGTCCACATGTCTAACTTGTCTGGTGGCCGGTTGCTGACTTCACCGCTCACGTCCTTCTGTTGATGCCAGTTTTTATTCGTGATCTTCGCTTGACTGGTTTCGGTTTCAAATCAAGTTTGGGACACCCTTTGTATGACACGGTAGCAAGAATAGCACAGTTTATTATTTGTGTAACTGGATGTGTGACGTTACATGGCTTGTTTCAGGGGTTCTGCCAAGGAGAGAAGAAACAGGGAGAAGAGGGGGAGGGGGGAGGAGGAGATGGCGATGACGACGATGATGATGGTGATACAATACAATATCACGCTATTGATGATGCTGTTGGCGTTAGATGGGTTGCGGCGATGATGCTGATGACGATGCTGTTGCTAATGCTGCTGCTGCTTCTGATGATGATGACGATGACGATGATGGTGTCGGAGACAGTGATGGGGAGAGATGTTGATGAGTGTACTGCACATGGTCTTAATGACGAGGAGGAGGAGGATATTTCATGTTTGATAAATACTCATTATTCCATAGTAAGATATTTGTAGAAACAAAAACAAAGAAAAAACCGTCTACGAAATAGTTTTCGACGAGGAGTGGCTAAAAGGTGAGCAATAACCTATCACACATCGCCACCCACAAGACCATACAAATCACAAAGGAATACTGGGCAAGACACTACTCTACACTAAAAACAAAATAGAAAACAACACATCTACAAGGCAACACTGTGTTACACTGCGCTATGCAAGACAACATAACACAACTCAACACAATAATGGATTGCACTACAACACGCTATAACAACGTATATCGTATCACAAATATTTCAGGACACAATGACAGCTCAACGCAACGCAATGATAGAATATTATGTACGAGAAAAAAAAGTTGATACGTCACACGCACACACTGCCGATTTTGTTTTTTAATACCTTTAAACTTCTCTCTCTCTCTCTTTTAATAATTAAAAAAAAAAACATTGATTTTACCGTGGTACATGTCTATAATGATTCGCTTAACTTGCCTTGGAAACAAGTACAGTCCACGCCACACGGTTAATTGATTCCCACATGATGTCGTCAACTAAATCATCGACTCTTTCTTGTGCTGTATGTTTTTTCTTCACTCTTCATGTATATTTCTTGTTCACTCAGAGGTCTTCCCAGCAGAGAAAAGACGCCCTCTCTCTCTCTCTCTCTCTCTCTCTCTCTCTCTCTCTCTCTCTCTCTCTCTCTCTCTCTGTCTGTCTGTCTGTCTGTCTTTCTGTTTGTCTCTCTCTCTCCCATATCTCCCCCACCCACCCCCAGCTCTCTCTCTCTCTCTCTCTCTCTCTCTCTCTCTCTCTCTCTCTCTCTCTCTCTCTCTCTCTAATTCTGGTTCAGTGAAATATACGAGCTGTAACTCGAGATGCGTGATGATATTTTCGACGGAACAGCAATTTTTAGAACGGCAGACTGTATTTAGTTTCAGTAACAGTTTCACTTTCAAGAAGGCGTCCGTCAAAGCGTACGGACTCATACGCGATATCACATCCACGTAAAAAAAAAGAAAAAAGAAAAAGAAAAATAACGAAAAAGAAAAAAAAGGTGGATGGAGGGTGGGCAGGGCCCAATCCCCCCCCCCCTTCCGTACCCAACTGGTAGAGTAACGTAGCTTTTCCCCCAAAGCAGTCAATGCCCTGTCTCTCGAACAAATCCAGTGTGATAAATAGAATTGTGCAGCCAACAACCATCCACCTAAAGATCAAGTCATCAACCCCATGCACATGTAATATGCAGCTTCTGTTCAAACTAATTTCTACTGTATCTGTGTTTGTGTATGATTTTCGATTTATGTTCGTGTCTTGTTATGTGCTAACCCCCCACCCCACCCCCCACCCCCAGTATTCCTTGTGACCCTGGTACACTTGGTAATAAAGACATATCCTATTCTATTCTATTCTATTCCAAGGGACACAATACCATGCCAAAAAAGGGGCTTCCAACCCTGATCACTGGAGAGCTATGGATAAGAGTTCCAACGCCATGCCACCAGTCTTCCTAGTTGCCTTCTGTTATATAGTTGATGATAGTGTGTGTGTGTGTGTGGTGTGTGTGTGTGTGTGTGTGTGTGTGTGTGTGTTTAAGTCAGAACGCGCACCATGTATAAAGACAACAGGTAGCGGGTGGCTTTGTTTTAACTGACTGTTCGCTAAGGACCAGCTTCTTGTGAGGTTCCCGATGCGAATGATGATGTAACAGAGCTTGGAAATCAAAGTAGA
>NC_134879.1:33877960-33902960 GCF_041734735.1 Babylonia areolata
TCTCTCTCTCTCTCTCTCTCTCTCTCTCTCTCTCTCTCTCTCTCTCTCTCTCATGTGTGTGTGTGTGTGTGTTATCTTCATCGATTTTACGTCCTCTCTCTAAGAATCATATCAAGACGAAGGGGAAAAATGGTGTGTGTATGTACGTGTGCGTGCGAACGTGCATGTATATAAATCAATGTTTAGATTAGAACACATGCAAAACAGTATTTGTAAAACTCTCTCTCTCTCTCTCTCTCTCTCTCTCTCTCTCTCTCTCCCCCTCTCTCTCTCTCTCTCTCCGGCCCTCCATGTGTGCATCTCTCTGTACCTGTGCAGTCAAATGAGCATCCAACCTCTCACCCCTCCTCGCCCGACAGAGTGGACTTTCCCTCCACACAGCCACGAACCAACCAGAGGAGACAACCAGTCCGCTGCAGGCTCGCCAACTGACTTAAATAAAAACGTCTTTTTACCAGGTATCGAACCGGAAGGTTGTTTTGTCTCCCTGCCGAGATGGGCGTGTCGCGAGATGCTGCCTGCTGTCTTGTGGCGGCCAACGGCTTTGATTTTTCAGGTAAACCGGAAAGGCAAATGAAATGGTCAAGCCATCTGTACGCACACCCTTTGCAGGTGGTTTTTTGTTTGTTATTTGTTTATTATTTGTTTTTCATTCTTTTTTGTTGTTGTTTGTTTGTTTTCTTTTCTTTGTTTTTGTTTGTTTGTTGTTGTTTTTCTAATGGGATAGAGATTTCGTCTTGCGGCTAAGTTTATTATCTGTAGAAGAATGAAACTGATTCCAGTCCTTTTGTTTATTATTGGCCGTTAGTATGTAATGAATCCAAGTGGTTAAAAGAAAACGAAAAAGAAATGGGGGATGTGTTGTTCTCCCCGAGTCTGCCTGCTTTCTACAGGCAAAAAACAAACAAACAAACAAAACAAAGAGAAACACTCAAACATGTAAACAAAGACGTAAAGAGACAAAGAACTAGCTGTATATTTCTATCCTTTGTTGAGCCCAGCCCGCCACACAGGGCTGTATCAGGACTGAAAAACTGTAAACATAGAATTCCGTAACACCAAAAGGAAAAAAACCCACCCCAAAACAATGAGAATGCAGGATAATGAAGGTGATGCAACAATAATGATAACCATCATCATCATCAACATAGTGATAATAATAACAGTAACAGTAATAATAGTGGTAGTTGTAGTAGTAGTTGTAGTAGTAGTAGTAATGATATTAATGAAGGACAAGAAGAAGAATGAATACTTATGTAGCATTCTTGTTTGGAAAAAAAACTGCCCTGGGCGCTTTCTCCTCAATTAATAAAGATATAGATAGACAGATAGATAGATAGTCATTAATGTTAAATGCGTGCTTAAAACAACACATAAAATTCCATGAGAACAACAGCCGTTGATAGCTATTTGAGTATTTTAAAACAACACATAAAATTCCATGAGAACAACAGCCGTTGATAGCTATTTGAGTATTTGTTTGATTTTTTAAATACATTACAACCAACTTTTTTTTTTTTAACAATTCACTTTTAGAGAAAGAGAGAGGGGGAAGGAGGATAAGCCATCCTTTAGAAGACAACAATTCTAGAATTCATTGAGAATGGGGGGAAAAAAGTCTTGCACACCCCTGTTCAACCCAATAGAGTAACAGTATAATGTAATATTTCTCAGGCAATATTAGATGTGATTTTTTTTATAGTACATATAAAGTATATATAATTACGGAGAGAGAGAGAGAGAGAGAGAGAGAGAGAGAGAGAGGAATGAAAAAGAGGAGATGGACAGACAGAAAGAGAGAAAGAGAACGAACTGTAAGAACAGCGCTCCTTGGAATCAGATAACGCATCATATCGCCCATACTGTTTCTTTTCCCCTCTGTCTGTCTGTCTGTCCGTCCGTCCTTTCGTCTGTCTGTCTGTCTGTCTTGTTTCTACTCCATTGTTTATCCTTTTCTTTTTTTTTTTGTCTGGGTAGTGTGTTGTTTTCGTAACACCTTTTATCTGTTCGTGTGCATTCTTCTACGGACGGTATTTTTTTTGCATGTGCTCTGTTTTTTCTGTTATCTTGTTACTTTTAATCTGTCAGTGCGCAGGTTTTTTTTGTAGGAACATAATCTTTCCACTGAAGTACTTCTTGCTACTTGCCAAACAAAGTCTCGTGTGTGTGTGTGTGTGTGTGTGTGTGTGTGTGTGTGTGTGTGTGTGTGTGTGTGTTGCTTGTTTTGTTTTTGTTTTTTGTGTTTTTTTTTGTTGGGGTTTGGTTAGTGTGTTGTGTTGTCTTTGCCTTGCCTGTTGACATCCAGTTGTTTTTTGTCCGTTTTTTGTTTGTTTGGTTGGTGGGTTGGTTGGTTGTTTTTTTGTTTGTTTGTTGTTGTTTTTTGTTTGTTTGTTTGTTTGTTTGTTTGTTTTCTTCATTTTTTCACTTGCAACTTAATCAGTTATGCTCGGCTTCTGCGTGTTCTAGTAGTAGTAGTAATAGTAGTAGTTGTTGAGTTTTTTTGTTGTTGTTGTTTTCAATTTTACGTCTTTGCACTTTAAGCGGTGTGTGTGTGTGTGTGTGTGTGTGTGTGTGTGTGTGTACAGTATCATTCAAATTAATCTGCTGTCTTTCTTTACCCGCAGTTCTTTGTTATTTGTTTGTTTTTGTTTTGTTGGTGTTTCTTTGTCTGAATTCTTTCGAAAATATCAAGATGGATTAACACATTAACGTAATAAAACACAACGGTTTGATAAATCACACAGTAAAAGAGATATGTTCTAAGACAACATTCAAAATAAGAAACTCTACCCCTCTACAAATATATCGTTATAAATTGATAAAAGTCAAGTTCGATACTTAAAAACCAGCATTCTAGCATGCAATGGAAGAGATGTAATCTATGAGTTTTTTTTTACGTGCAGTCTCTTGGCCCAGAGTGTGTTGTTTTAACGAACGACCTTTCTTTCACTTCAATGTAATCTTCGATAATCCTTCCAATTTCAATCATGTTTTACACCTTCCACGATCTTTTACAGCTGCAGAATTTGTCCTACATCCTTTTCCTCCCAGTGTTTTAAGCAAAAGTGTTATTAATCTAACACCACCACCACCACCACCACCACCCGTTCCCCCCAAAAATTTCTTTTCGCTTGTCAGCTTATTTATCTGAGTTCGTATCATCTGCAACCAAAACCTTTGACCGAGAGTCTCTATATTTCTTGTTTGTTTGTGCTGTTTTTCGGGGGTTTTTTTTGTTTTGTTTTGCTTTTTTGTTTGTTTGTTTGTTGTTGTTGTTCTCTGTGTGTGTGTGTGTGTGTGTGTGTGTGTGTGTGTGTGTGTGTGTGTGTGTGTTTGTTTGTTGTTGTTTTTTTGCTTTTATTTATTTTTTTTTTTTTACCTTACATTCGTCTCAGCTAATGTCTTTTCACTTTTTGCATTTTCGCCTTAGACAGCATTATACTAACAAAAAAAAATGTGCATTTATATAGCGCTTACCTTGCTGTTGCAATCGCCAATTTACCGATACATGCAGCATGAATAAGAAACATGAGTATAATACAAAATATTAAGATACAAACTCGCTAAAAACGATTTAGCCCCACCGCCCCACACACGCGCGCGAGAAGATTTGAAATCTGTTGTAGTGGAACAGTGTCTGATATTGTGTGGTAGAGATTTCCAAAACCAAGGTCCGTAGAATTACCTGGCTAAAGAGACACCAGCAAGCAGAAGATGTTTCGTCTTCTGACGATCTCAGTAACATTGGCACTAGATGACGTTTTCGACTACAAGTCAACCGGCACACAGTCTTCATAAACACAGTCTGTTGTTTTTTTTGTTTTTTTTTTTTTCTTTCATGGCTACATTTTTGTATTTTCGGTATCTTTTTGTGTATGTCTTCTTATTTTTCTTTTTTTTTTCATAATAAATTATTTTTTCAAAAGACTATTGGGGGTTTGCCGCTGAGACAGAGACAGGGAAAGAGAGACAGAGACAGAAAGAGAAATAAAAACTGACACAGACAGAGATAAGAGTCAAGACACATGGAAACAGACATGGACAGACAAACACAGACAGACAGACAGACAGAGAGGATAATCACTTGAAAGAAAGACATAACGAACAGTGCAAGGGCAGAGAGACAGACAGAAAGAAGAAAAGACGGAAAAACAGAAATAAGAAAGAAACGAAGGAAGGCAAAGCAAATCAAATGAAAACATATTGCTTTGGGCCCATTCCTTCGCTAAGGGGCCATTAAAAAGTACTGGAATAAACACTTGCCAATGCAGAGAGAGAAACACACACACACACACACACACACACACACACACACACACACACACACACACACACACGCACGCACGCACGCACGCACACACACACACACACACACACACACACACACACACATTTCTCACTTCCTCTCAATCATTCTCCTGTGCTGACAGGACAGAGACTTTTACACAAACCAAAACACAAAAACAAATATATTTCTTTTAAGCGGGGATAGAGAGTTGGGGCGTGGGGGCACACGGGGTGGGGTGGGGGGGTGGGAGGTATAGCAAGAAGAGCAGGACAAAGCAGAAGAAGAGAAAACGAAACAAGAACTCGGGTTCTGTTCTTTTTTTTTTTTCTTTTTTTTTTTTTACCCAGTCCTTCCATCCTCTCGGTGAGAAAAATCGAAGCAGACACCGATAACAGTTCCCTGGTGCGGCATGATCATGACGGTGACAAGCGGGAATTGTGAAACCAAAAAAGAAAGATGTGCAAAAACAAACGACAGCCTTTTCTGTTCCTCTGTCTGTCTGTCTGTCTGTCTGTTTGTCTGTCCCTCTGTCTGTCAGTCTGTTCCTCTGTCTGTCTGTCTACCACTTTGTAGAACTGTCGCAGAGACGGTGGAACGGCGGATGGGTCCGGCTCTGAAGCCGTTACATGCACTGTTGATTTGACATAAGAGACAGAGCGAGAGAGAGCGAGATAGAGAAGGGGGGGAGGGAAAGAGGGGGGGAGAGAGGGGGTAGAGAGAGAAGTAGAGAGGGGTAGAGGTAGAGAGATGGGGGAGAGAGAGGGAGAGAGAGGTAGAGAGGGGTAGAGGTAGAGAGATGGGGGAGAGAGAGGGAGAGAGAGGTAGAGAGGGGTAGAGGTAGAGAGATGGGGGAGAGAGAGGGAGAGAGAGGGAGAGAGGGGTAGAGAGATGGGGGAGAGAGAGGGAGAGAGAGGTAGGGGTAGAGGTAGAGAGATGGGGAAGAGAGAGGGAGAGAGAGGTAGAGAGTGGTAGAGGTAGAGAGATGGGGGAGAGAGAGGGAGAGAGGGGTAGAGAGATGGGGGAGAGAGAGGGAGAGAGAGGTAGAGAGGGGTAGAGGTAGAGAGATGGGGGAGAGAGAGGGAGAGAGAGGTAGAGAGATGGGGGAAAGAGAGGTAGAGAGGGGTAGAGGTAGAGAGATGGGGGAGAGAAAAGAAAGAGATGGGATAAGAGATAGAGAGGAAGGGGGGGAGAGACGCTTGACACTTTGATGTTTTACTGTCATTGACTGTTCAGTCTTTGTGACAGGGGATACAATACATTTTCAAGATACATAAGATCAAATAAAGAAAGAAACAAAATGTAAGTTAATATACTCAACACACGCATAATTAACACAAATACAGAAAATGAGACTAACATGAAACAGCTCATAACATCTGTCAGCTCGAACATCCATAATGAATCAACATTCTTACACACACACACACACACACACACACACACACACACACACACACACACACACACACACACACACATTCATGCATATGTATCAAATTATCAACTAGTGACATATCCTATAATAGTTGTTTTTTTCGAAGAGTGAATAATAACAGTCGCAGCATAATTTTGTAAGATTTTTTGTTTTGTTTTCATATTTTGGGATTCTGGACTACTGTTTATCATTTTCTTTCGAAAATCCCATGCTTCAGAAATATATTTGGATAATGATTTTATGGTATCTTCATCATTCGACCTAAGCAACAGTATAATATCTTCTCTTTTTACCACATCTTTCTCAAAAGGAGTACATTTTTTGCGAATAAACTCATAAGATTTACAATGAAACACAAAATTATTTTCATCATCAATAGCTGAGTTACGTACTGAACAGGGAGACTGTGTTGATGTGCCAGTTTCAAACCATCTTTTATTGGCATTAAAGCCAAGTGTTCTCAGTCTAAATCTGGCGAGGTTTGTTCTGTGCCACTTGTTTGATATTATAAAAAATTAAATTTTCTGTTTGCAATACATTTTTGAATGAAAATAACAAACTATATTTTTCTTTGCCTTCCATTTGTGAATGCCAATTTTGTTTTGTACGAAACAATTAGTCTATCTTTAAGTTCAGAAATAAATCCATTTCCATACCCTACACCATGGCACACCCACATAATTCCAAATCCGTTTTCTATTAATGCCTTCTTCACAAAGTATGCCCAGTTTTGCTTCCCTGCTTCCTCTTGTATCAGCATCATTTCATAAGCTTGTCTACATAGCCTCGATATTGGTAAATGCGTTACCTTAATCCAGTATTTAATACATTTTACAAATGTTCTTAAATGTAGTGAGTATCTGCCTGTTTCCCCATATAAAATTTTATGATGAATGAAGTGGAACACCAAGGAAACGCTTAATAGCAAATGTGTGTACTTTTTCTATAATATGATTATTTTTGTTGAGGCCCCAAACTTCTGCCCCGTAAGTCAGCATAGGCTCTATCAGGATATCAAATATTTTCCAAAATGTACAAAGATCAATGCAATTTAACTTTCAAAGCAATCTGATTATTTCTATGATACCCTTCTTCCCTTTTCTACATGATTCCTCCCAAGCATACTTTAAACTTAGTTTTGTTGTGAAATAAAGTCCAGTTTCGTTGTGAAATAAAGTCCAGTTTCGTTGTGAAATAAAGTCCAGTTTCGTTGTGAAATAAAGTCCAGTTTCGTTGTGAAATAAAGTCCAAAGCATTTATAACAGCTCCTTACCTTTACATCTGTGTTTATATAGATCCATTTTTCATGGACAGAAAGATGCGGGAGGGGGGGGGAGGTAAGATTGAGAGAGAGAGAGAATGGGGGTTAAAAAGAAGACAGCGGGAAGAAGAAAGAAAAGGAGTTAGGAAGAAGACAGCTGAAAGAAAGAAAGAAAAGAAAAGAAAGGAAGTGTTTAGTCATGCTTTAGTCTGCGAAACAAAGCTGCTCGCGCGACTTACCTAAATGTGAAGACAGGAAAATGATTCCACCTTTCAAATAGTCGAGATAATCTGAAGTCCAGAGACATACACGAGAACGAGCAAACTTTCAGAGCCAGACAGTTTCAGTTTCAGTTTCAGTAGCTCAAGGAGGCGTCACTGCGTTCGGACAAATCCATATACGCTACACCACGTCTGCCAAGCAGATGCCTGACCAGCAGCGTAACCCAACGCGCTTAGTCAAGCCAGACAGACAGACAGAGACACACTTTCAGAGGCAGACAGACAGACAGACAGAGACACACTTTCAGAGGCAGACAGACAGACAGACAGACAGAGACACACTTTCAGAGGCAGACAGACAGACAGAGACACACTTTCAGAGGCAGACAGACAGACAGAGACACACTTTCAGAGGCAGACAGACAGACAGAGACACACTTTCAGAGGCAGACAGACAGACAGAGACACACTTTCAGAGGCAGACAGACAGACAGAGACACACTTTCAGAGGCAGACAGACAGACAGACAGAGACACACTTTCAGAGGCAGACAGACAGACAGACACACTTTCAGAGGCAGACAGACAGAGACACTTTCAGAGGCAGACAGACAGACAGACAGACAGAGACACACTTTCAGAGGCAGACAGACAGACAGACAGAGACACACTTTCAGAGGCAGACGGACAGACAGACAGAGACACACTTTCAGAGGCAGACAGACAGACAAACACAGAGAGAGAGACACTTTATCTTAAAGTAAGGAGACATAGAAACAAAGAGAAAGGCACAGGGAAGGGAGAGAGTGAGTCAGACAGACGAAAGACAAGAGAGAAAGAATGCCAGAATGAGAAAGGAGAGGGGGGGGAAGAGAGAGAGAGAGAGAGAGAGAGAGAGAGAGAGAGAGAGAACAAGAACAAGAACAAGAACAAAACTTTAATCTCCAGGCCTCCGGCCCCTAGAAAGAGGTCAAAAGTACACAATATGGTGATCACTCAACCACAACAAAATGTAAAATACGTACTAACTTAACCTGTAGAACAAAAGTGCTTCTCGTGCATTGTAAATTAATTCTAACTTTCATCATTGTTGTCACAGAATTCCTGTCGTATCTTCAGGGCATTAAATATATAAACGCATAGTTTACGAATACTGTAAACAGAACCATTCTTCATCAAGTGAACATACGATTGACCTTCAGAGTTCAGATGTTTTTGCCGCAGGTCATTGTAAAGGACACAATTGTTTATAAAATGGTTTTCATCTTCGAGAGAGAGAGAGAGAGAGAGAGAGAGAGAGAGAGAGGAAAGTGAACAGACAACATAAACAGAGACAGGCAGACAGACAGACAGAGATCGAAATAAAACAGAAAAAAAAAAAGAATCACGAAATTAATGATTCAGTGATGTCGCCAAGACACTGATACTTTGATCCAACGTTCAAGGCACACGTTATGGAAAGGCCCTGCTGGAGTTGTTCGCCTTGAGTCGCTCTTCTCTAGTGAAGGGAGGAAAAGGTTAAAGGCATCATGGATTTACAGCAAACATGACAGACCATTCGATCTTTGGGGAAGGGAGGGGGGGGGGGGGAAGGCTCCAAAATATTTCATGATAAAGGTTAATCGAGGAACGCCGTGGCTGAGTCGGTTGGGCCATGGATTTCTGGTCCAGTGTTCGCCGGGAATCTGGGTTCGAGGCTGCGTTGTGTCCTTGGGAAAGGCACTTTACTCCGAATTTCCTCACTCCACCCAAGCGTGAACGGGTACCTGACCGGTCGGGGTGGGGTGGGGTGGGGGGTGGCTTGGGAGGGGGAGGAAGGGTGCGGAGGAGGGGGGGGTGGGGTGTTAAAATCGGTGGAAAGTGAGCACCGGGCCCCGTCTTCCTTTACCGAGCCCTAGACACCGTGGACGTGAATTCACTTCCCCGATGGCTGTAAAAGGCGAGGCCCATGGGACCTTTTACCCTTTTAACTTTTAGTATTTTAATTGAAACTGGAACTGAGTGAACCAGTCAAGCTGGGTGTCTAGTTTTTGTTTTTTTATTCCCACTTAATCAGTGTGATGATAATTATGTATTCCAACATTATGTTATGGGTTTTTTTTATTGTTCTTGTTTTTTACTCAAGACCTGACTAAGCGCGTTGGGTTACGCTGCTGGTCAGGCATCTGCTTGGCAGATGTGGTGTAGCGTATATGGATTTGTCCGAACGCAGTGACGCCTCCTTGAGCTACTGATACTGATACTGATATCGTTATGTTCGTGATGTTTGTAATGCTTTTGGTCATTGTCTATCACTTATGTGGATATCAATCGATGTTGAATAACATTTTATTGGTCATATTGAGAAGAAAAAAAAAAGGTTCTGAAATGCCTACCACAGCGGCAGTTACGGTAGAAAACGGTCTGACATTTTTAACACGTTTGTGAATTTCTCTCTTCTAAGACAAATTTATTTGAAACTTTTTTTTAAATACAGATACTCATTGTGAAATACTAAAAGATGTGTTGTATTGCCAGATACTATCGACTGTTACAAATAATCAAAGAATTCAGCTGTTGGTGATGAAGAAGATGTGCCCCCTCTACTTGGTTATGCAGTGTTTATCTGTTTCCCGAATATCATTGTTTTTACTATTATCATGATAGCAGCTCCGTAGAATTACAGGTGTGAATGGGTACCTGACATCGGTTGGGGAAGGTTAAAAGGGCGAAAGAAGGGAATTGGGCACCTCCCTCCAATGCCGAGCCCCAGACACAGTCAACATGAATTCACTGCCCCTAAAGCTGTAAAAGACTACAGGATCTTTTATCCCCCCGCCCTTTATATTATATTATATTATATATATATATATATTTAATCACTGTCGTCATTATTATCAGCATCGTTGTCGTGGTGTGTTCTTGATGGCGATTGATGACAATGCTGTTGTTACCAAACATGATGACTAAGAAAGATTAGTATGGACAGTTTGGAAGACTAGGAACGGCAATCCTTGAGAAATACGATTTTTGGGTGTGTGGTTTGTTTTTTGTTTTTGTTTTTTTTATTTTAGTCTGGAATTCATCTCTCTCTCTCTCTCTCTCTCTCTCTCTCTCTCTCTCTCTCGGTCTCTCTTTCTTTTGGTGAGAGTAGCTTTTGCGCGCAGGTCGTCAAGATCACGCCTTTTTAATGCCGGAGAAAGAACTCTATTAAAGCAAAAAAACAACAACAAAAAAACAAAAAAAACAAGCAGAATGAACTGTCGCGATGCTGACAAGAAGGACACCGCAAAAAAGGTGTGTGGAGACGACCAATGGCGCAATAACAAGGTCTTTAGCCCGTGCGCAGTGCCGGGCTGAGGCCCTCCGGGCAATGTGATTGGTCCAGTCATCTTCTTTATATGGCGCGAGCCCGGTCGGAGCAATTACGTCGGCGATAACGACGCTCGTAGCTGGGCCGTCAGTGCGCTTCCTGTGCGGGGCTCCGGTGTAGCAGCCTTTTGGTGTACCCCCTGCTGGGGTTTTTTTTCCCGGGGTGAAATGTGGCAGTCACTGTCACTGGGCCCGTAACCTGGCTTGGTCGTGAGAGGGGGAAGGGCACCGATTTTTTCCACTACTGGCGGTCGTTGGATGCAGCCTGAGTTTCGGCAAAGCTGACTATCCCAGGTTAACGCCTGGGTCACATGTAGACTAGCCTGTAATGACCCCTGGAGGCAAAATAAATTTCACGTTGTCAGATCTTACCCCACCCCCCCACCCCCTCACACCCCTCACCCACCCCTAGCTGGATTTAACCCTCACCAGCCAACCCTTGTAATGGACACATGGGTCATTCTAGGAATCATACTGGGGTCATACGGAGGTCATATAGAGGTCATTCTAGGGGTCATACAGAGGTCATGCAGGGGTCATACAGGGGTCATTCTATGGGGTCATACATAGATTATTCTAGGCTGGCTTGAAATGACTCCAGCGGGGGGTAGATTCAGCCCACTTAACACCAATTTAGGATAACTCGCCCACGTTGACTTCCGCTGAGTTGTAATGGAGATGAGGAGGCTCAGTAGCGGCTAGACCAAAATGAACCCCCTACTCCCCAACCCCCAATTCCGCATTCAATAACTTGATTTAACCTGTCACTGAAGGGAATTGCCAAACTAGGTGATGGAGTTGTCGATCTTGACTAGTCGTGCATGACCCAGGGGGTCACTGGAGCCTTACCCAGAATGACCCCCAGGGTAAAACGGAGCAGGGAGGTAGTTTGAGGCTCACACCGGTGTTGATCTTTTACTGGCGCGACAAATGGCCGTTCAGTCTGACGGCCACTGGTGGCGGAGGAGGGGCAGATAATCGACTTACAGTTTCTCTCTCGTTTGATGTTTTTTGGTTCCATGCTTTTTGCTAGGGTCATATTTGCTGGCTGTTCATTCTGTGATTTGGTTCTTTGTTTTTCTGTCTGTGTCTGTCTCTCTGTCATTCTCTGTCTTTGTCTCAAAGTTAGTCTCTGTCCCCGTCTCCCTCTGTCCCTGTCTGTCTGTTTGTCTGTCTGTCTGTCTCTTTCTCTCTCTCTCTCTCTCTCTCTCCTCTCTCTCTCTCTCTCTATATATATATATATATATATATCTTTCTCTCTCTCACTCTTATTTTCATTCTCTCTCTCTATCTCTATCTATCTATCTCTCTCTCTCTCTCTCTCTCTCTCTCTCTCTCTCTCTCTCTCTCTCTCTCTCTCTCTCTCTGTCCTTCGCACTCCTCTCTTCCTCCTAGGTATTTCCATTCTTCGTGTCGTACCTTTTCTATATTACGGATGACATCTATAACATGATTCACAGCCCTGGAGGAAGTCACTGAAAATCCAGTATGTTCTTGCAGTGTGTGTTAGATAAAAATCAAGAGTTGTGGTATCAGTCACTGAAAATCCAATATGTTCTTGCAATGTGTGTTAGATAAGGATCAAGAGTTGTGGTATCAGCCACTGAAAACCTAGTATGTTCTTGCAATGTGTGTTAAATGAAGATCAAGAGCTGTGGTATCAGCCACTGAAAACCCAGTATGTTCTTGCAATGTGTGTTAAATGAAGATCAAGAGCTGTGGTATCAGCCACTGAAAACCCAGTATGTTCTTGCAATGTGTGTTAAATGAAGATCAAGAGCTGTGGTATCAGCCACTGAAAACCCAGTATGTTCTTGCAATGTGTGTTAAATGAAGATCAAGAGTTGTGGTATCAGCCACTGAAAATCCAGTATAGTCTTGCAATGTGTGTTAAATAAAAATCAAGAGCTGTGCCATCACTTGTCTAAGAGAGAGAAATACCTGTAGATCGTGAATGATCAACCGTTAACCCATTCTCCGCCACACGTCTCGATGTTACACAAGACTTTCTGATTGGCATTTTGATTTTCCCTTCCACTGGATAAGTGTTTATGAGCTGAATGAATAAAGATGACAAGTGTCTGATAATGTCACAAGGTTGTTGTTTAATTAATCAGTGAAATGATTATGTGATAATGATTATGAAATGAAAGCTAGTCGGTCTTTGATATTTATGTGGGTTTTTTTGTTGTTGTATCTTTCGTCTGGAATGCTTTCCGTTTTAAAGGTATGTTTAACAATTACTGCTATTGTTGCCTCGGCCCAACACTCGGCTTATATCACAGATTGACATAAGTTTACAGTTGGGCCAACAGCAAAGTGAGAGCTGAATAATCAATGGTTTCTCCAGTGCAATGGGAAATCATTTACAGCTTAGTCTTTTGTGAAGGACTATGACTCTCAAACTAGGAGGCAAAAGTGCACTGGCTGTTAGTGCTGCAGCCTTTGGGGTTGGTTGGCCTTTGGGAACTATCCCAACGCCGACTGTCCTAAAACCCTCTTGGCCGAGAGAGTGGGGATGTAACTTGGGCAAGACACTCTCCACTATAATCAAATTCTGGCCCAAATAGTCGGGACAGCAGTTGCCTCCTCCGCTGTTCTGATGGTCATAGTCGGACACGACTGACTATCATATATATACTATTGTTGCCACTACCATTTCATACTTACTTACATACTTACACGCTTACGCGCTTACACAGTTACGGACACAGTTATGTTCCTACCTACCTACCTACTGTACCTACCTACTTGCTTGCTTGCTTATTTAACTTACGTACGTACGTACTTACTTACTTACTTAGGCCTTTCACCCCTCTTCCGGGTCGTCCGGAAAAGATAGTCATAGACCTCTACTGTGCCTGAGAGAGAGAGGGGGAGAGAAAAAGAGAGAGAAAGGAAGGAAGGAAGGAAAGAAGGAAGGAAAGAAGGAAACGACAAAAAGAAAAAAAGAAGAAAGAAACAAAAGAACTTGAAACGAAACATCACACACCAAAGGGAAGAACGGAAAAGATGCAGCGTGGAACCGTCATTGCGACTCACAATCTAAGGGACATAACTCATACGAATTAACAGGCATGTGTGTATTGACGGAATAGTGCCCCTTGTTCCGAAGCCAGTAATTTTTGTGTCCCTGTTCTTTATTTGTTCTTGGCTTCAAACGACACTTTGACTGAACCTGTATTGACAAAGGCAATAAGAACAGAAGAAAATAAATGTAGGAGAGAGACAGAGGGAAGCACGGAGCCAGAATGAGTCAGATGAGAGAGCGACTTATCGTGGAGCGAGAGAGAGAGAGAACTGAGGAAATACAATACAATGCAATACAGTACTATACAGAACAATACAGTACAATACAATACAATACAATACAATACAATACAATACAATAAAGCGCAGAGCAGCACAGTACGATACGATGCGATAACATGCAATGAAATGCGGAAGACTGACATCTCTATTTATCCCCACGAAATTTATAGTGTGCATTCAGAAATCTCATCATAGATGATAGCGTGCCGCTGGCTGTGCATTGTTTCACACTGACGGAGAAGAAAAATCATTTTGTGCAGAGGAAAAACCCAAACTGAACAACCAAACAACACACACACACACGGACAGGGAGCAGAGGAGACGACGGAGGCGGTTTACGATTTAAGGGAAATAACTCATGAAAATGAACCAGGGCTTGTATTGACGGAATAGTGCCCCTTGTTATGAGGTGTACAATTCCAATGTCAAAATCCTCAACTTGGATCAAGCTTCAAGATACTTTGAGCCTGTATTTCCAAAGGCGATAAGAATGTAAGAAAACACATGTAAGAGAAAGAGGTTGAAAGAGAGATGGAGGACACAGAGACAGAGAGAGGCGGAGAGTTCTCAGGAACCTGAAAAGAAAAATAAAGAACACATAAGTACGTGTTCCGAGTCCATCCAAGCCAGCGCTCGGCGGGTCAAAGCAACATTCCCAGTTTCACTTTCAGTTTCAAGGAGGAGTCAAAGTGTGCGGACCGATCCATATACACTGTACCATGTCTTCTTTAATTTTTTTTTTTTAAAGCAATAATAATAATAACTATTTATCTATCTATTCATTTATATATTTATTTGTTTACTTATTCATAATAGCAATAATAATGACGACGACGATAATGATGATGATAATAATATGAAGATGATGATGATGACGATGATGATATTGATAATGATGATGATGATAACAACAACAACAACAACAATACTACTACTACTACTAATGATAATAATAATAATAATGATGATGATGGCAGCATCCACAATTTTCCCCTCAAGACAGAATGAGCAGTGTTCACAACAAGGCGTGGACGTTCACTCCGTCAGGAGGCGGGGGGAGGGGGAGGGGTGAAGTAGTACATGTGTGTGCGCGTGCGGGGATTGGGGCGTGAGAGGTGAGGCGATGGGAAGAGGTGGTGAGATGACTGATACCAACATAAATAGAGACATAAAAAAGTGGCAGAGGTTAGAACAAGAACTACGAAAGATTGAACTAACTCTCTCTCTCTCTCTCTCTCTCTCTCTCTCTCTCTCTCTCTCGCGTATGTGTGGTGTATGTTGCACTTGAATGTATGCTGCATAATGATGTATGCATAACGTTTTATTGTAAATGCCAGGACTGAGCTACATGTCTGGGAAGCGTGAGTGTCTCCAACAGCAGTAGCAATGCTAGCAGCAGTAGTAGCAATAGCAGTAGCAGCAACAGTAGTAGTAGTA
The DNA here is from genome assembly GCF_041734735.1 of Babylonia areolata. Lineage (NCBI taxonomy): Eukaryota > Metazoa > Mollusca > Gastropoda > Neogastropoda > Buccinidae > Babylonia > Babylonia areolata. The sequence continues at coordinate 33,893,265 of NC_134879.1, forward strand.
GTAGTAGTAGATGCAGCAGCATTCAACCTTGATATACGAATGGACAGACTGGTAGGAAGACAGACAGGCTGACAGACAGGAAAGCAGAGACAGAACAGACAGACAGAGGTCATAGGTTTGGAGGTCATCAGTTTGCCAAGCCTCACACATTGTGAAAATGAACTCACACCCACAGTGGCCGTACAATATGGACCTTTAATCTTTTCTTTGTCGCCAGAAGAGGTTTCAAGGACAAGAAAACATGCCGTTATGTCGAAAATCAGTCAACCTCTGTAGAGTGTGTAATGGAATGTATAGATTTGTATAGGTTTCCGTCTTCGAGCAGAAATACAAACAAGCGGGTATAGACATTCTTTGTAACTTTTCACTGAACGTTGACCCATTCTGTATAGCGACAGAAAGGCTAAGTTAACCGATTACAACCAAATGACAGGTCATACATTATGTCACATTTACAATGTCACATTTACTGCCTTTCCCCAATAATTACTGCTTTCGATACAGAGTGCAAACCTGCCACTTTTAGACGTGTTTGCATTTCCTTGGTACCTGTTTAAGCAAAACTGTATCTCTCTCTCTCTGTCTCTCTCTCTCACACACACACACACACACATATATATATATGTGTATATATATATTACATAAAAACAAATAGATATGTAACAAATTACATAAAGTTGATTTTTTTAAATACACCCACAGAGAGAGGGGGAATGCATATAAATGTTATGATCATGGAGATGGTCCCAAAGTATAGCTGAAACCAACACACAAATAGATCATAAAAAAACTATAATAAATAGATGAATAAGTAAATCACAATATAAAAAGAAGGGGAAAACACGAACAAATCGAGCTCAGCCTGTTCCCTGAAGCGTTCAACAAATGGCTTTGCTGTGTGTGACATAGACATTCCGTCCTTCTCCTTCACGAACCGTGCAGGGCAGGGCTTATTTGGGGGGTTGACATGTTCATGTGGTGGCTGTTAGAAACGTCTGTCCCTGCCCTGCCTGCTAGTGTTCCATGCCCACCCGCAACCCAGTGTGTGCTCCGGACCTTGGCCGTGGAGCCCACATGTGTGTCCACTGATGATTGTACAACAAATCGTCATCCATGATCACCGGGAGACATCCATGCAGTTAGAAATGTTAAAGGGCAATTCTGATGACGAGTGATTCGAAGTTAGACTGCTTCTTCTTCTCAAGGCCTGACTAAACGCGTTGGGTTACGATGCTGGTCAGGCATCTGCTTAGCAAATGTGGTGTAGCGTACATGGATTTGTTCGAACGCAGTGACGCCTCCTTTAGTAAATTAACTGAACTTCTTCTTCTTTCCCCTTTACTCTGTACAGAGTCACTGGGGCGACACAGAACAGTCCACCAGTTTTGTTGTTGTTGTTTTGTGTTCCTCATGGTCTGCGTGTCAAAGCCTAGGTCTCTGCAAATGGTTTTCCCGACCATACTGAAAAGATAGTCCGTCGTTGTTGTTTTTCTTTTCTGTCTTCCCCTCCGTCTCCCCCCTTCAAAAGCATGATTACTAGAAAAACATCGTGGAACAAAATCAGAGAATTATACCAGGAATTGCGCACCGTTCCGGTCGGCCTGGAACTGGGAGACCACGCCCCATCCTCGTGCGCTTCTTCTCTCGTCAGAAAAGGATGAGTGTTCCGGAGTCAAGGAAAAAACTCAAACAAACAGGTGTGTCTATTGGAGAAGACTTGACAAAAGCGAATTCTGATTTATTAATGAGAGCGAATAAACACTCTGCTACCCTTTCAACCTGGTCATCCAATGGAAAGATTATCGCCAAACTGAAACATGGAAAAACATTAAAAATCGATATTACTAGCAATCTTGATGACACACTTGTGAGAGGCATGATGTGAACGTATAAACATATGGTACGGAGCCTCCATGTAATAAATGTGCAGTTATTGTTGACATATTGTTTTAGGCTTGTTGGTAAAAATGTCCTTGGGTGTCCCTCAGTCAAATCTTGCAAGATACTTCTGTTTATTTCAGCATTTCTCAATATATTTTGATTTCTAACTTTCAATGCACAGGAACATTGTATTTTCGTTTGGATCACCTTTTCATTTCCCCCATCTACCGTATGTAAATGTATCAGTAAAAATTCATGTTTAGCGGTTCATCTTTATAATGTGTGGGTTGTTTGCAATGTAGGTACCTCTTCATGTACTGATAGCAATGCTGTTGGTGTGTTTGCATGCATGGTATGTCCAGCGATTGATTTTTCGATTTGCTCTTGCTCGCTCCATATACTGCTTGACTGTTAAGGGGTGTCACATCGAAATTCAGGGTGCAAAATTATAGGTCATGGTCTTTTGATGCCCAGATATGTACATGGTTGGGTTTTTTGGGGTTTTTTTGTTTGTTTGTTTGTTTTTTTCCCCACTTCTTTCTTATATTTAGCAAAATATGTGTGGAGTCAGAGGAATAACTGAACTGAATATATGGTTGGTCCAGTGATTGATTTGGATTTTTCTTGATTGCTAGGTTGACAGATTACTTGATTGTTGATGGTAGGCTGTTTTGACATTCGCTATGTTGGAGAATCGATTGCCCGCCGATGACATGGTGCATACGCTGACCAAATCTTCCAGTGTTGACAGAAATCCACTTTTACTCAAACAAGATAGTAAAAACTTTTTGTTGTTGTTGTTGTTGATCTCCAGGGGGTTTGAAGATGTGGAATGGAAGGTAATGGTGTGACTGATTGTTTACCTAGAAACACGACAATTACCTGGACTTCTGATATGCTTAGATTTTAAGAAAGCGTTTGATTCACTTGACTGGAACTTTTTGTTTAAAGCTTTGAGCGCATATGGATTTGGAGACAATATATGTAGATGGATACAAACATTTTATAACAGAATAAAGTCAACTGTTATAGTCACGGTCAAACGACAGAATGGTTCTTTGTAGAAAGAGGTTGTAGACAGGGCGATCCACTCTCTCCCTATTTGTTTATATTATGTGTAGAAATTTTAGCTATTATGATTAGAGAGGATAAAGATAAATGATAAAGACCATAAAATATCACAATTTGCTGACGATGCACAGTTGATGAATACTGGGGACCGCTTATCGTTTGAAAGATCTATTCGACATGGAGAACAATTTGGCAAATTTTCAGGACTCTTCATGAAAACACAAAAAACACAAGCTATATGGTTAGGAAATAAAAAACATTCAAAAACAAAATATATGCAACATCTAAACATTAAATGGAATCCAGAAAGATTTAAAATATTAGGAATTAAAAAAAATTATGGTTTACAAACGATTTGAAAGATTGTGAAAAAATAAATTATGCAGAGAAACTCTCCGAACTGAAGTCCTTATCTAAAATATGGATAAAAAGAAATATCACATCTATAGGACGTGTTGCGGTGTTAAAATCTTATCCAAACTTATTCACCTGTGGATCTTGCTCCCAAATCCTCCTGATGATTTTATTAATAGCTGCCAGAAAATGTGTTTTCAGTTCATATGGAATGGAAAAAGACACAAAGTAAACAGAAAAACAGCAACAAAAAGTGTTAAAGAAGGTGGTTTAAACACACCAGACATAAGAAAATATATTCAAGCATTAAAACTCACTTAGATAAGAAGATTTAAAATTACAAAGCATAAATGGAAAAACATTTCAATTGAAATGTTCCCATTTTTCACTGAATTAGAAAGATATGGACCCATGTATGCATTGCGTAAACGTAATGATAATTCATTTTGGAAACACACTTTCATGGCTTACAGAGAATTTTGTTGTCAGGTGACACCTAAATCAGATATTGACCTTCTGTCAGAACCAGTCTTCTATAACGAAAAATTTAAGATTGGAAATAGTACTATAAATCATAGAGACTGGGTTGATAAAGGTGTATACTGTGTTTCGCATTTCCTGAATGACAATGGACACTTTCTTACACAAAACTAATTTTGTGGAAAATATGAACTGAATGTACATTTTCTGGCGTACAATGGTTGCTTAAGAGCAATCAAAAAATACATGGAACAGGTAGGTCTTAATGTTCCAACAACCCAGAGTTTTCCTGATACACCAGGGGCATTAAAAATAATATACTCGACACCTAAAGGATCACAGCGATACTATGATGTTTTGGCATTTGATGATACATTCCCGAAATCCTGCCACAAGTAGTCCGAGAAAATGGGAACAAATTAAAGATTTAAAACTAAGGTGGCTACAATTTCGCATATTACATAGAATCATTGGAACGAATGTTGTTTTAAAGGAAATGGGAGTTGTAAACAGTATTGATTGTGATTTTTGTCCAGAAGTTAAAGATAGTGTTGAACATATATTCTGGCGATGCCATTACTCGAAACGCTTTTGGATAAGTCTAGAAGAACTATTTAAACTAAACTGTTCAGTGTGTGAGAATTTGAAATTTAATGAATGTATAATACTGTTTGGTTTCCATGCTGATAGGAGAGACAGTCTCAGTGCTTGATTTATTAATCCTCCTGGGGAAGATGTATATGTATAAATGTAATTGTTCTACATGTCGAATAGATCTTTCAAACGCAAAGTTAGATAAATGCCTTCCAAATATTCACGCTTTTGAACACTACATTGTTTCAAGATACAGAATCGAAGAATATAACGCTAAGATCGCATGTGAAACACACAGCTTCAAAATAAAATGGTTGCCATATTTACCTTTAATTAGAAACAACACATAAAAACAATATTTCAAACCATGTATAGAAATAAAACACAACTAAGTTAGATGTTGAAAAAAATTGTGCAAGTTGATATGTAGGGATATGGATATCTATTACTATATTTGAAGACTTATTTAAAATGACTTATTCAAACATTCTCAGTTGTTTTTGCTTAGAATGTTATATGTGTATATCAATTATGTGTGTGTGTGTGTGTGTGTTTTTTGTTGTTGTTTTTTTAATGTTGTTGTTTGTTTTTGTTTTTATTTTCCTATTGTTACTATGTTTTTGTCAAATTTGTCTTTTCTCTATTCCCAATATATGTATTTATTCATTTATGTCGTCATGTCAATTGTCCATGTGTTACATAAATGGGAAAATAAAAAAAAAGCTTAAAAAAAGATAAATAAAAGAATATGGGTTTTGTATACAAAAGAATCTATATTTGACAGGATGTCTTTTGGGATAGTCCACATGTTAATGGGTATTACAATCAAATAGAAATGGATGAACATTAAAAAAAAAATTATACCAGGAAAACGGCAAAGCTTTAAACCATAGTGTAATTAATGTTCAACAAACGGGAACTATCAATCAGTCAAATACATACAGTAATTCAATAAGATTAAGGCAGATTAAGACATTATCAAACGGAATAAAACTGAACGCTTTTATAACTAAGTTCAGCAGAGATGTCAGATGCATATGTGAACATATTTCTAGCAGCCATATAATATTCGAATGTCAGAATCTAAAATGTTTTTTGCCAGACTTCACCAAAAGTTTTTTTGAATGTTTTATTAACAATTCCAATATGTTATTTGTTATTGCAGAAGGTTTGCTGCGTAGTCCTATAGGACATTTGTTATAGTTGTTTGATGTTGGCGTTTATAACGTTTCCATCTTCCCCAGCGTTGTCTCTCCCTATTCACCCTCCACACATACACGCACCTTCACCCCTCCCCCTCCCACAACCCCTACCCCCTCGGTTGTTGTTTTTGTGTGTGTTTTTTTTTGGGGGGGGGGGCGGGGGGGGGGGGGGGGTTGGTTGTTTTTTTGTTTTGTGTGTGTGTGTGTTTTTTTTTTGTTTGTTTGTTTGTTGTTGTTTTTTCCGTCTAATATCACTTCAGGTGGAAAGGCGTTAAACTGAAGACAACAACAGCAGCTGCCAAACGACCCCACCCACCTCCCTCCACCGTCATCGCACGTGGGTTTTACTACTCCCTTCGTGGACTGCAGCTCCCAAGTTCACTCGTATGTAGGCGAGTGGGCTTTTACGTGTATGACCGTTTTTACCCCGCCATGTAGGCAGCCATACTCCGTTTTCGGGAAACCGCAGGTGGGTTAAATGACGGCAGCAGTGCGACAGGCGGCACCGTTCTTGCCCTCCTCCCCCGTCCCCCGCTCCTCCCCGCTGCCCTGCTCAAACTGGTCGTAGTGCCGCTTCATGTACACCCGCCTCCTCCTCAGCTCCCGCCAGATGGTGCGCACCTCCTCCAGCGGCGTCACGATGATGACGATGGCCGCCATGAAGAAACACCACACGTGCATCGTCATCACCCATGACGTAAACTCGTGCTCGTCCAGCACGCGCAGTGACGCCATCACGCCGGGAATGAAGACGACGAACAGGAGCAGGCCCAGGACGCTGCCCACGATGGCGATGACCTTGGCCTTGCGGAAGACGGTGGTCAGCTGCTGGTAGCTGGGTCGTTGCTGCCCGTGCAGGTCGGAGAACTCCTCTCGGTAGAAGCCCACCCAGGGGTTGAGGGGGTTGTCGATGTCACGGACCTGCACACACACACACACACACACACACACACACACACACACACACACACACACACACACACACACACACACACACACACGGACATGCACACACACACACAGCCACAACACAGACATGTGGACTTATGTCGGAAACATCTGTCCACCGTCGCAACATCTGGATTTGTTTCTCTTTTTCTCTCTCGCCACGACTACTGTAACTCTATATTACTTAGTTTGCCTGCTTCATCCATCCAGTCCCTTCAGCGCATACAAAACTCTGCTGTCCGACTTGTTCTAAGAAAGAAAAGATCTGAGCATATCACTCCTCTTTTACAACATCTCCATTGGCTCCCTGTCTCACACAAAATAAAGTACAAGATCTGCATTCTATGTTATAAATGTATTCACAAAATTAATCTGCCCCTTCCTATTGTATTGTATTGTGTTGTATTGTATTGCATATCTCTGTGGCTGCCTTCAAATCTAAACTCCATCTCACTCTCCACGATCGGCTTCGGATCCACTCTGTTAATGCATACCCAGATTCAAACATTTGGAATGAGCTCCCCCATTCGCTTTGTCAGGTCTCCGCACTCAGCTCTTTCAAGTCTGGCCTTAAAACCCACCTCTTCCAAGATAGCCTCCTTCCCATGTCTCTTCCTTGTTTTCAGTTTTTCAGTTTGGAGTTATGAATGCGTGTGACTGACTGCTGTAAAAGCCCTTTGATTTGTCTCTGCACAAGACTTAGCGCAATATAAATACTAATCATTATTATCAGTATGTCACGGACCTGTTGGGGAAAAAAACAACATTAAATTCAAATACCTGGATGTCAGCGTTTCAGAAAAATGCACTGATCTCTTTTATTCCTCCACACACTATGTCTCTATGTCACTTCACTCATGTTCTGGATTCGCTCTTCACATTCGGGTTCGCAGACTAGAGCATTTGCTACAGTTCTGCCCAACTTTTGGTGCACTGAGGGGGACCTGTGTCCTGTGTTGTGGAACTCTACGAGAAGCTCTTGGGACCACCTGCTGCATTGCAGAGGACGGCGGACTTCGCGCTGCAGACCGGATGGACCATCTGACAGCATGGCCCGTGGAACGCGGAAGCTCTTCACTTTCCATGGACACACCACTATCACCAATATCACCAGTACCACCACAGTCACCACCACCACTATCACCCCCCACGACCACCACCACCACTATCACTACCACCAACACCACCACCACCACGAACACCACCACCACCACCCCTCACCTTCTGCCACTCGACGAGCCTGTCGTCGTCGCTGTTGACACTGTGAGTGAGGAGAGACACGACGATGGTGACGACGAGAGCGACGAGGAAGCTGGTGCAGGCGCCCGCCATGACGGTGTAGCCTTCGGACGTGTTGGCCAGGAAGTCCCCCAGACCCCCGGGCAGCCTGGACGCACGTGCTATAGTGGCCGTCACACCGCAGATCAGGCCTGTCACTGCCCCTGAAACACGCACGCGCACGCACACACGCACATACACACGCGCGTGCGCATGCGCACACACACACACACACACACACACACACACACACACACACACACACGCACTGTCATTTATGGGAAGTGAAACTCTAATGTTACACCGACACCCAGAGTGATTTTTTAGGGGGGAAATGTAATAACCCTCGAACAGCACTTTGGACGAAAAACGTACTCCAAGGGTTAAATTTTCAGTCGGAAATAAAAAGTTGTTGTGTTATACACGCACCCAGAGTCTCCGCCCTGTGAACGAAAAATTTACTCCTGGGTTGTTGTGTTTGTTTGTTTTTTCTCGTGGGGCGTAAACATTTTCAAGTTACACCGGCCAACCTACTGACCTAGAACCATGGCCTTGCCGGTGGCCTTGACCCAGACGATGCTGATGACGACCCCGGGGAAGCAGGGCACGGTCATGACGCAGCCCGTGAGGAACACCCAGTTGAGGTCGATGCCGGAGCGAATCATGAGCAGCCCGTAAGGCACGATGGCCAGAGACACCCACAGGATGGTCCAGCTCTTCACGCGTACCAGGGCGTCCTGGGGTCATCATCGTCGTCATCATCATTATCGTCACCACCATCATTGTCATCGTCATCATCATCATCATCATTATCATCATCGTCGTCATCATCATCATTATCGACATCACCATCATCGTCGTCATCATCATCGTCGTCGTCGTCGTCTTCATCATCATGACACCCATAGAATGGTCCAGCCCTTCAGGCATACCAGAGTGTCCTGAGGTCGTCATCATCATCATCATCATTATTATCATCATTATCATCATCGTCATCATCATAATCATCGTCGTCGTCGTCATCGTCGTTATCGTCATGACACCCATAGAATGGTTCAGCCATTCAGGAGTACCAGAGTGTCCTGAGGTCATCATCATCACCATCATCATCATCATCATCGTCGTCGTCATTGTCGTCATCATCGTCATGGTCGTCATCATCATCATCATCATTACACCCATACAATGGTCCAGCTCTTCAGACGTGCCAGGGTGTCCTGTGGTCATCATCGTCATCGCCATTAACATCATCATCGTCGTCGTCATCATCATCATGATCATCCTCGTCATCGTCATCATCACCATCAATCATCATTATCATCCCCGTCATCATCATGTGTGTGTGTGTGTGTGTGTGTGTGTGTGTGTGTGTGTGTGTGTGTGTGTGTGTGTGTGTGTGTGTGAAGGTACCTGGTAGGTCCTGTACTCTCCATGCACGGTGCAGCTGTGTTTGACCATCTCTTTCCTCATTCCCGAGGCGCTGCGAGCGGCCTCCAGATCCTCGGAGCACTGAGCGCAGTCCTTGACTGAGGGACAGCTGTCAGAGCACACAGCACGTGAAGCTCGTACCATGTACACACACGAAGCGTGAGGGGCAAGGGTACAGAAAGCACAGTCACAGTGTGTCGTCATTATGACAATGAGGATCACCTGAGACACGTCATAACAACAACAACAGCAACAACAACCATAATAATAGCAATAATGATGATGATGATGATGTATTTGTTTTTGTTGTTCTTGTTGCTGCTGCGTAAAGTCCAGCCGACTGCACAGTGCCAAATCAGGACTAACCAACTACACAAATGTCCAGCCGTGTTAAACACAAAACTGTCACATACATTAAAAAAAATCATAAAGATAAACTTTAAAAACACAGTTTTATGAC
>NC_134879.1:33907960-33912960 GCF_041734735.1 Babylonia areolata
TATTGCAAACGGAAGGCTCTTATACTGAAGAGGTGAATGTTGACAAAGAATACCACAATTCTGACGACGGAAGCTAAAGGTTGGGTCATTCAGACACCCACAGGACATCCGAGGGGTCTGTGTAGAGGAGAAGAGAGGACTGGCCGTACTGAATGAGTTAACTTACTTTGTGAAGTCTGTATACACATATATACATTTGAACTGAATAGAGAGCAGTTTGGATGTACCTTGCACGGGTTTGGTGATGATGATGATGATGATGAATATTATTATTATCATCACCATTATTGCTGTTGTTATTATCATCATCATTATTATCATCATCAGAGCAGTTTGGTCGTACCGTGGTCATCATCCTTTACTTTTTTTTCTTTTTTTATTGTCGTTGTTGTTTTTGATTTGATGATGATGATAATGCTGATGATGATTGTTGTTGTTGTTATAGTCGTTGTTGATATCATCATCATCATCATCATCATCATCGTCATGATCATCATCAGAGCAGTGTGGACTTATCTTGCACGGGTTCGGTCATCATCATCATCATCATCATCATCATCGTCATCGTCATGATCATCATCAGAGCAGTGTGGACGTACCTTGCACGGGTTTGGCAGCAATGCGGGACTGCCAGGCCGCCTGGTCACAGAAGGTGACACTGGCCGCCACAAACACCCCCTGCACCATCCACACCATGGCGTCTGCACACCATCACTCACACTGCTGTAGTTAGCGGCTTGGGCTGGGTTGGGTTGGGTTGGGTCGGGATGGGATGGGATGGGTTGGGTTCGGTAGGGATTGGTTGGGTTGGGTTGGGATGGGATGGGATGGGATGGGTTGGGTTGGGTTGGGTTGGGTTGAGTTGGGTAGGGATTGGTTGGGTTGGGATGGGATGGGTTGGGTTGGGTTGGGTAGGGATTGGTGGGTTGGGTTGGGATGAGATGGGGTGGGGTGGGATGGGTTGGGTTGGGTTGGGTAGGGATTGGTGGGTTGGGTTGGGATGAGATGGGGTGGGATGGGTTGGGTTGGGTAGGGATGGGGTGGGATGGGTTGAGATGGGATGGGTTGGGTTGGGTAGGGATTGGTTGGGTTGGGATGGGATGGGTTGGGTTGGGTTGGGTAGGGATTGGTGGGTTGGGTTGGGATGAGATGGGGTGGGGTGGGATGGGTTGGGTTGGGTTGGGTAGGGATTGGTGGGTTGGGTTGGGATGAGATGGGGTGGGGTGGGATGGGTTGGGTTGGGTAGGGATGGGGTGGGATGGGTTGAGATGGGATGGGTTGGGTTGGGTAGGGATTGGTTGGGTTGGGTTAAGTTGGGTAGGGTTGGGTTGCGATGGGATGGGATGGGGTGGGTTGAGTTGGGTTGGGTAGGGTTGGGATGATGGGATGGGATGGGACGGGTCGGGATGGGTTGGGTTGGGAGGGGATTCGTTGGGATGGAGTGGGTTGGGTTGGGATGGGATAGGATGGGTTGGGTTGGGATGGGTTGGGTTGGGTTGGGATGATGGGATGGGGTGGGTTGAGTTGGGTTGGGTAGGGTTGGGATGATGGGATGGGTTGGGACGGGATGGGATGGGATGGGTCGGGATGGCATGGGATGGGTTGGGTTGGGATGATGGGAGGGGTTGAGATGGGTCGGGATGGGATGGGTTGGGTTGGGTTGGGATGATAGGATGGGTTGGGTTGGGATGGGATGGGTTGGGAATGGTTGAGATGGGATGGGTTGGGTTGGTGGGATGGGTTGGGATGGGATGGGGTGGGGTGGGGTGGGTTGTGATGGGATAGGCTGGGGTGGGGTGGGGTGGGTTTGGATGGGTTGTGTTAGGTTTGGATGGGTTGTGTTGGGTTGGGTTGGGATGTGTTCAGTTGGGTTGTGTTGGGTTGGATTTGGGTTGGGTTGTGGTGGGATGGGTTTGGTTGGGTTGTGTTGGGTTGGATTTGGGTTGGGTTGTGTTGGGTTGTGTTGTGTTGGGTTGGATTTGGGTTGGGTTGTGCTGGGTTTGGTTGGGTTGGGTTGTTGGATTGGATTTGCGTTGGAATGGGATGGGTTGGGTTGGGATGAGTTGGGTTTGGATGGGTTGGGGTGGGTTGTATTAGGTTGGGATGGGTTGTGTTTTTTGTTGAGTTTGATTTGGGTTGGGTTGGATTATGTTGTGTTGGGTTGGGAAGAGTTGGTTAGAGTTAGGTTGGGTTGGGTTGGGTTGGAATGGGATGGTTTGGGATGGAGTGGGGTGGGTTGGGATAGGTTGGGTTGGGATGGGATGGGACGGGATGGGCTGGGTTGAATTGGGTTGGTTAGCACTGTGTCATATGATTCACTGTGAAAACCTTTCAAGTATGACGGTCCCTTCAACTCCATCACCATCCACCCCTCCTCCTACCCCCCCTCCCCTCTCTCCCATCGATGGCTTAAGCAGCGGACACGATGAAGGCACTCCCCACCCCATCCCCGCTCCCCTCTGCCCCTCCTACGCCCTCACCCACCCCCTACGCCTCTCACCTCTCCCCTCTTCCCGAGAAGGCTCTTCAAGCGAACAGGGAGGTGATCTCCCCCACCCCCAGGCCTTTCCCTCCCTCCTTCCACGATAGGGCACACCCTAACCCCATCACCAATTCCCCCTTCTCTCCCCGAGAGGACAAACCCCACCCTTGGTCCCCACCATCCTCACCCTCCTTAACCTCCCACCCTCTCCACTCTCTCCCCCACCCCCTCTCCTTCCACAATAGGGCACACCCTAACCTCACCCCCACTCCCCCCCCCCCCCACCTCTCTCTCCGAGTAGACAAACCCCACCTATGTCCCCCACCATCGTCACCCTCAGTACCCCTCCTATCCTCTCACCCACTCTCTCCCCATTTCTCTAAAGAAGTCTCAAGCTAAGACAAGGAGTTTATTTCAGATGCCCACGGAGGGGGAGGGGGGGAATTGAAACATTATACATGAACATCTTTTACATACACCATATAAATAACATTAGTGATGAAACCCACATGCGCTAACAATCCATTTTTCCTTCGAAACAGACAATATTATTTTCGCTATCAATATACAAAGTTTTACTGAAAAGAGACACACATAGTCAAAACGAAGGCTGTAAGTTTTAATGATATTATTGTGTGTGTGTGTGTGTGTGTGTGTGTGTGTGTGTGTGTGTGTGTTTTCCCAGAAAATAGTAAGTGGAATTTAATGGAATTTGGTCGGGTTCTATAATATGTTAGTAAAGATTTTTTTCTGGTGATACAAAAAATCAAGAGGCAAAGCTTCAAGACTCAATTGTGCTTCGCGCTTTATCCAGTAAAAGAATTACAAGGAGACAAAAAAGAGATCTAAAAATCGTTGAAAAGTGCTCAGTATTAGATATGATATATGATAAGCTTGGGAGTAAAAAAAAAAGAACAAAAGGCATGCCAGGAGAATTGAACCTGACACGTTCAGTTTTGATACAAGCAGACTAACCCCAAGACTGCGGCACATCTGACGTCAAATGACTAAATCTAAAACTTAAAACAATGTTGACGTTTTCTTCTTCGTGCGATAAATAGATGTGATTGTAGTGGACGTGATAACGCAGCTCAAATCATGTTTTTTCAGTGTTTCATTATATCTCGATTATTCTTTATTTCGGCGGTAAAGACGTTCCCATCTCCTTCAAACACATCGCAACACATAGTAGATCTCTAGATCTGCACAAACAAGTCTACAACGGGCTGAAAGAAATGATCGATTTATTTTTTCTTTTATGTTCATTCCAGTTAATTCACTGTCCACTTTACAATATTTATATGCAGTAAACACGTCGATGGTGTAGTTAGTATGACAGTAAGTGTTCTGTCCAGAATTTGTGTTTCTTTCCTTTTAATTGTGAACAAGAAACACGAGGTCACGTCGTCTTCGAAAACAACCAACATTCTCGTCGGCCAAACACCGTGGAAAGCGGTTTTTAGAATTTTCGGATTTCGGAACACATCTCAACGAAATAAACCATTAATAATTCGGAAATACGGCTTAATTCGGGAAAATTACAACCTGTTATTGGTATGACTGTGAAGATATTTTTCATACTATGTTTTAGCCAATTTTGGTATTGGCAGACAAAGTATTTCCAGAGAAAATGGCAATGTTAAAGTATACCGCGGACACATACACACACACACACACACACACAGACAACCAAGCACTAGGTTAAAACATAAACTCACTTTCTTTACACAAGTGAGTCAAATAAAAGGGAGGGGGGAGGGGCACAGAAACAGATAATGAAACTCGTCAGCAATATCATTTTGTGCAACATTCATTCGTTACAAATTCTTTCATTTCTGTATTAGATTGTCAAAAACTCTTTCTTTCAAATTCAGCCACCAATATGTGTGACGGGACATTAAACAAACAAAAAAAAAAACCCGCAAAATTCCTCCTCAAAACGCTGTCCTGTCTCACCAGCGGACCAGAAGGTGACGAAGCTCCTGTCCAGGTTGCCCTGGGGTCCCTGCAGACAGGTCATCCTGCGGTACACGGTCTGCAGGTCCCCGAACGGCAGCTGGTCCAGGGGCAGGTAGAAGACCCTCACCACGAACACGGCCAGCACCACGAAGACGGTGAAGGCGTTGAAGTAGGACACGTAGAAGGTGGAGCCCAGTCCGCCCACAAAGGAGTAGGACCCGAACAGCGCCGCCATGACCAGCACGCTGAACTCGTCACCCACGTCCTTGATCAACGCCTGCAGCGTGGGGGTGGTAGGGGCGTGAGGGCGTGGGGGTCGTGGGGGTGGGGGAGGAGGGGAGGAGAAACGTAGCGTACGTGTATGAGTTAAATTAAGGTAAGGTGGGAACGTAGTGTACGTGTATGGGGTAAGGTAAGGTGGGAACGTAGTGTACATGTGTGAGTTAAGGTAAGGTAAGGTGGGAACGTTGTGTACATGTATGAGTTAATGTAAGGTAAGGTGGGAACGTAGTGTACATGTATGAGTTAAGGTAAGATCAGGTGGGAGCGTAGTGTATGT
>NC_134879.1:33917960-33952960 GCF_041734735.1 Babylonia areolata
CACCCTCGCACACACACACACACACACACACACACACACACACACACACACACAACCACCACCACCACCACCACAACCACCACCCACCCCACCCCACACCCACCACCACCCCACACCCACCCCCCAAACGCACCACCCGCACCCACCCACCACCCACCACTCAGCACCCCCCCCCCCCACACACACACACACACACACACACACCTTGGAAGTGACCGTGGCACTCTGCAGCAGGTCTGCAGGCCACAGGAGCTGCACGCCCACCGTCACTGCCGTCAGACTCATGGTCACCCGGCCTCCAGCGTCGAAGGCCGTGTCCAGGCTGTTGACCTCGCCGAACACGTGGCGCCGGATGGCGTTGTAGCCAAGGGCCAGCGCCACCGAGAAGCCCCCGAACCCCAGCAAGAGGAGGAGGGCGCCCTCATGCTTCTCTAGCTCCTGGCGGACTGCGCTGGTGACGACCATCGTGATGGAAATGATGATGATGGTGATTATGATGATGATGATGATGATGATGATGCTAGTAATGATGGTGAGAATCATGATAGAAATGATGGTGCTAATGATAATAGTAATGATGATGATGATGATGGTAGTGACAACGAAGATGATGATGATAGTAATGATAGTGACGATTGTCATGATAGAAATGATGATGGTGATGATGATGATGACAGTAATGATCATGATGATAATGATGATGATGATTATGAAAGTAATGGTGATGGTGATGGTGATCGTGATGATGATGATGATGATGGTGATGATAGCAATGATTGTGGTGATAATGATGATGATAGTAATGATGATGATGATGATGGTGACAGTAATGATGATGATGATGATTGTGATGATGATGATGATGATGATAGTGATGATTATGATGATTATGATGATGATGACGACGATAGTAATGATGAAAGTAATGATGGTGATAATGATGATGATGATGATAGTGATAATGATGATGATGATAGTAATGATGGTGATGAAATTATGATGGTGATGAAAGTAATTATGGTGATAATGATGATGTTGATAGTAATAATGATGATGATGATAGTAATGATAGTGATGATGATGATAGTGACAGTAATGATGATGGTGATGATAATGATAATGAAAGTAATGATGGTGATAATGATGATGTTGATAGTAATAATGATGATGATGATACTAATGATAGTAATGATGATGATGATGATAGTAGTGATGAGGATGAGGATGATAGTAATGATGGTGATGATTATGGAAACAGTAATTATGATGATGATGATGGTGGTGGTGACAGTAATGATGATGATGATGATGATGTTGACGATGGCGATGACGATGATGATGATGATGATGAAAGTAATGATCGTGATGAAAGTAATGATGAAAGTAATGATGGTGATGATAGTAATGATGGTGATGGAAGTAATGATGGTGAGAATGATGATGTTGATAGTAATAATGATGATGATGATGATAGTAATGATGGTGATGATGATGATGAAAGTAGTGATGGTGATGATGATGATAGTAATGATGATGATGATGATGATAGTAATGATGGTGATGATGATGTGATGATGATAGTAATAATGGTGATGATGATGATAGTAATGATGATGCTGATGATATAACAGTAATGACGACGATGACTAAGCTAAGGAGAAGAAGAGGAGGAACAACAACAAGAACACTACTACTACTAAGAATAATGATAATAGCAATGATAACAATGATAACGATGAGGATGAGGATGATGATGATAACAAATAGCTAAACAATAATAATGACAATAATGATAATAATAATGTGTTTCCACACTCCCGCACACCAGACACACAAATTTCAAACTATAATGCTGACATTGCGCCTCTCTCTCTCTCTGTGTCTCTCTCTGTGTCTCTCTCTTTCTGTCTGTCTCTGTCTCTATTTCTCTCTGTCTCTCTCCCTCTCTCTCTCTCTCTTTGTCTGTCTCTGTCTCTCTCTCTCTGTCTCTGTCTCTCTCCTTCTCTCTCTGTCTGTGTCTCTCTCCCTCTCTCTGTCTGTCTCTGTCTCTCTCTCCCTCTCTGTCTCTGTCTCTCTCTGTCTGTCTCTGTCTGTCTCTGTCTCTCTCTATCTCTCTCAGTTTCTCTCCCTCTCTCTCTCTCTCTGTCTCAGTTTCTCTCCCTCTCTCTCTCTCTGTCTGTCTCTGTTTCTCTATCTCTCTCTGTCTCTCTCCCTCTCTTTGTGTCTGTCTGTCTCTGTCTATCTCTCTCTGTCTCTCTCCCTCTCTCTCGCTCTGTCTGTCTCTGTCTCTCTATGTCTCTCTCTGTCTCTCTCTCTGGCTTATAAGGTTTAGAATAGGAGCCTTGGATATACGTACACATAAGATGAGATTTGCTTTCGTCAGTCCAAACGACCTGAAATGTCCACTATGTAACGCTGATATTGAAGACGAGATACACACTTTATTTTACTGTAAATCTCTTAACGATCTGCGACATAAATATATTCCATGTTGGTACACGAAACATCCCTCTGACAAAAGTTTAGAATTTATAATGTATGACACAAAAATCCTTCATGATCTAGGTCGCTTTATTTATCACTCAAATAAACGTCACGCTGCTTTATTATGATAACGGGTACAACCTGAGTTCTGTTATGTTATACATTTAAAACAACGAACGTACATGCTAAAGCGGACTTGCTCACGAGGGAAGGCATTTACCTTTTTGAATTTTCGATTCATGTGTTTGCATGCCCGGTTTTACAAAATCGAGTCTGCACGCGCGCAAGTGTGTGTGTGTGTGTGTGTGTGTGTGTGTGTGTGTGTGTGTGTGTGTGTGTGTGTGTGTGTGTGTGTGTGTGTGTGTGTGTGTGTTGGGGGGTGGGGTGGGAGGGGGTGTAGGGGTGTGTGTGTGTGTGCGTGCTCAACATTGTAATGGGTCAGAAGGCTTTCTACAATAAAACATTTCTGAGTTCTGAGTTCTCTCTCTGTAGAATGTAGGATTACAAACAATATTGCAAGATTGTCTTTCGGGGTAGTCTCCCACACTGCAAACAAACACCCCTCTGATTCAATGCATCCTTCTGTCCCAGCAGGGACAGTTCGCTCCCAAGGCGATGTATCTCTTCTTTGAATCACACTCAGTCAGTGCAAAATCTTCTGGAGAACTTTCCGTGTCCTTGCTTGTCTATACCATATGGAACTGTCTCCCTTTCAGTCTACATGATCTCATGTATACCGAATCATCTCGCTGATGTCTAACCCACCCAACCCCTCCCCCCAGAAAAAACAAACAAACAAAAAACCAACAAACACACAAAAAAAACACAAATTTTAAAATCTGTTTAATATTTCCCAAGTGCTATAACAATGCGAGTGTGTATAGTCCTGTATAATTGTGAAGTACAGCAAGCTTTTGAAACAACTACAACAAGGATTATATTAAACAAGTGACATAAAAAGAAAATTTATCTCTTAATGCACGTACATTTTCAATGTATATGTACGGCTCATGTTTTGTTCAGATACGTGAGAAAGGTATATGCGACTTAGATGACATGAAATCAACGATTCTGATTCTAATTCACACACGTCCACTGTGAATACCAACAACGACAGTTACCTCGTAGAGTGCATGAATTTTCATTGATGGCGGAAATAGAATAAATAAAACGTGTTTTGTTTCGTTTTGGATATCCAGCCCTCAGGGCAAAGGAAAAAAGGAAATAATAATGTATTAACAAGGGGAAAAAAACGAATACAATGACTGAAACATACAAGTCGCACACACAAACATATAAAATACATGCATATGCATAAACATACAGACATCCCGAATCATCAAACGCATGATGCATGCATACATCTATATGCATGCACATAAATATATGAACATGCGTACATACATACATACATATTGAGCTACATCCACAATAGATGTGACCAGCTTCTACAAAATGATAGGTAAGTCGATGTTTTAGGATATAAAGATATATATATATACACCATTGGAAAGAAGACAAAAAGACCTTTCCAGTGATGTATAAAACATGTTCCTAGGTGATGAAGAAGTTATGGTAGTTCAAAGTGTTCTGGTAGTGCGGCAGCCATTTTAAGAAAAACAGCTTAAAAGTTTTGCAACTGACTCTTGAGATTATTCCACAGTAACGGGGGTTTGTTTTAGCTGTATGCCTGTGAAAGTTAGGCAGGTTATCAAACTAGGGTCTGTACATGCTTTGGGCAATGATATTCACACTTGATGATAATATTAATGTCATTTTGAATGGTTGTTTTGGGGCGTAAAAGAGTTTTTTCCTCTTGATGTCACAACAAACAAAGCTTCTTTTGTTTCAATTCATTTTACATCAGAATTAGAATGGTGCACATCTAAATTTTGATTTTGTTAAGAACTGAAATAAACCTGTGATTTTTTTTTTTTTTTTTTTTTTTTTTTTTTTTTTTTTTTACTTTAAATATACCAGTGTGGGTAGGTGTGTAGGCAATCACTGAGTGTGGCCCGTTTTTGTTCATTCTTTATTTCAGTGATTTGCCCTCTAAATATCTTCCATTTCCATTTATTATGTTTTTATGTATTCACCTACAAGTTTATTTTTGGTATTTCTTTTTCTTTTATGTTAATTTATTCTATTAAGATATCGATTAGATATTAATGTAAAATATGCTGTTTTTCGGGATAATTTCTCCGCAATATCTGCACGTTGGTGCGGAAATTAACTAGATTTTCAATTTTATAGTTTGAATTCGGCAAAAACAGCGAGACATGTTGTGATTTAGGCGAAGGGCGCAATAGCCGAGTGGTTAAAGCGTTGGACCTTCAATTTGAGGGTCCAAGGTTCGAATCACGGTGACGGCGCCTGGTGGGTAAAGGGTGGAGATTTGTACGATCTCCCAGGTCAACATAATTATGTGCAGACCTGCCAGTGCCTGAACCCCCTTCGTGTGTATACGCAAGCAGAAGATCAAATACGCACGTTAAAGATCCTGTAATCCATGTCAGCGTTCGGTGGGTTATGGAAACAAGAACAAACCCAGCATGCACATCCCCGAAAGCAGAGTATGGCTGCCTACATGGGGGGTTAAAAATGATCATACACGTAAAGCCCACTCGCGTATATACAAGTGAATGTGGGAGTTGCAGCCCACGAACGCAGAAGAAGAAGAAGTTGTAATTTAGAGGCTGAACTGTGCACTGGTGCAAAAAAAAAAATAAATAAAAAAAAAATCGATTTACCCCAGATGGACCCTCAGCACTGTTTTTGCCTGTAGCGCAATTGAATGCAGCGCGAGTTATCTATCATTTTGTGGGAGACGGCCACACAAATATGCGTCTACAAAGATGAATAGCAACTTTCGAATACGAAAAAAAAAGTCAGCTATTCAGCAATCCGTCATTGAATTATAGTGCATGACATTCGATTGTCAGATATTTGTTTCAGAAGAATGAATGCCATTTTCATTCAGGCTGACATGTCGCTCAAGAGAGTGCAGAAAAAAGTTCACCCGCTCGTTCACTCACCCACTAGGAGTTGCTGCTACGTCCAAGGACACGTTCAGACCCTCACAGCTGAAGGGT
Source organism: Babylonia areolata (assembly GCF_041734735.1). Lineage (NCBI taxonomy): Eukaryota > Metazoa > Mollusca > Gastropoda > Neogastropoda > Buccinidae > Babylonia > Babylonia areolata. The sequence continues at coordinate 33,923,537 of NC_134879.1, forward strand.
TCTTCATTGGAGTAGAGGGTGTTGGCCATTGTGATCCGTCAGTCCTCACCCCGTCCCCACACAGCGTCCGACTGCTCCACCACGCCGCGGTGTCGCCTTTAAATCTGCTGTAAAAAAAAACAACAATAATTTTAAAAGCTGTTCAGTCTCCTCTCTCACTCACTTCCCCGTCTCTGCCCCTGCCCCCCACCCCCACCCCCCTTTCCCCGCTCCCCCTCCCGTCCCCCCACACCCTCCCTTCTCTCTTTCGCTCTTATTTGCATTTTGCTGAATCGGCCCTGTAGGACGCTCTCTCTCTCTCTCTGTCTCTCTCTCTCTCTCGCTCTCGCTCTCTCTTTCTCTCTCTCTTTATTGCGCCTAGAACTGTTTAAATGGCGTTATTATTACTGTTTTTGTAACATGTGCATACTTATTCCAATTCTTTTTTAAAATTTGTTTTCGCTGGACCATTATCTTAACGTGAATTAATTTTCATGTCTTGTACTCTCTCTCTCTCTCTCTCTCTCTCTCTCTCTCTCTCTCTCTCTCTCTCAATTGTATTTGAATCCCCCTGTCACGATGACTGTGCAGTCAATGACAGTAAAACATCAAAGCGTAAAAAACTGCTCTCTATCTATCTATCTATCTATCTATCTATCTGTCTCCTCCTCTCTCTATCTCGCTCTCTATTTCTCACTCTCTCTCTCTCGGTCTACGCCACCACCATCCACACCACCCTTAATTTTTCTCCTCTCATTCTTTCCTTCCTATGTAGTGTTGTAAATGCCAAATGACTCCCTGCCACTCACCTTACCGATATGCAGTGAGGCGGCTAGGTGACATGTCAGGGTGGCGGAGAGAGGTGCATTAAAGCACCAACTCAAATACAGCTGTTGCTTTGAACCGAAAGTTCATTCCAATATCAGTTATCAACCTCCGCTCCAATCCCCACATCCCCCCACCTATCTACACACACACACACGCACACACACACACGCACACACACACACACACACACACACACACGCACGCACGCCGCGGCCGACACACACAAACACGCACACACGCAGAGGGACGTATGCTGTATAGACCCACTGCGCGTCGGAAAGGTGACAGACAGGGAGGGAGATGCAAGGGGAAATATGTTAACGACAGCTCTTGTTCGGTTATCAGCCTCACTGCTCAATGCACTGCCACCAGCTGTGCCTTTGTTTGGTTGTTATTATTATTGTTGTTGTTTATTGGTTTGTGTGTTTCCTGTTCTGGTTCACCCTTTGACGGAGGAGTGTGGGGACCAGGCAAGATGTGGTGGAGAGACGCAGGATGCATGATAATTGTCAGGCCAGTTGCCCATGCAATGGAGTGAGCATAGCATGAAAAGAAAATTAATATATACATCGACATGAAATCACATTCACACATTTAATTTTTAACGCTTTAAATACAAAAAGGACATATTACAAACAATGTTTTCGTTAACACTGGCAAACAGAAGTGCAAGTTTAAACATGGATGGTTGTCCATAGAACTTTTCTGGTATTAGCGCCTTCCGGATAGTTTTGTATTTATAGCACGTTAACAAATAGTGGAGTTCTGTTTCTGGGACATTGACACAAAAAAGGATAGTTTACATTTCTGTTCACATCACGTTTATACTGTAAAAAATGACAATTTAGTGAAGACATTACAATCCTGAATCTCGAGAAAACGCTACGAATTTTGATGTTGGCAAGTTGAAGTAAATGACAACTTGGTGAAAAAGAATGCTTATAAGAGGCGTATATATCATAGAATGTATGTGACTCTAAACCAGCATGCCAATCTTGTTTAAAATAGTCGATGAGTCTCTGTCTGAAAGCCGTTAGAAACATTTCCGAGTCACCAGCCCCCTGAGATTCCCAAACTTCTCCAAAACCAAATTTGTATAAACGATTTCTAACTTCACAAGCCCAAGTCACATATTTCTGGTTCTGCAAGTTCAGAAGCATACCATCTTTTGATATCTACTGTTTTCCGTCCGTATAATTCGAAACCAAATTTTACATTTTGCATGTACTGCAATATATAAAAAGTATCTTTCCGTTTCCCCGTATATTAAGTGTTTGGGAGATTTATTATTTACGCCCATGAATCGTTCCAGAGCAAACAAGCAAACTCTTTCGATTTTGTCTTGATTTTGTGTCAGTCCCCAGATTTCAGCCCCATAGGTCAAAACTGGCTGTATTTGGCAATCAAAGAGCTTAAAAAAAAGTTGGCGAATGCTCACCAATCGACCACCATATCCTATTGATTGCTATCGTTCCTTTTTTGGCCTTTTCTGCAAGGTCAGACATAGTGTGTGCAAAACTCAATTTTGTTGACAAAAAGATACCAAGGTATTTGTACATATTTACAATTTTCAGCTCATTTCCATAAAAAAAACTTTTCTCTCTCAAGGCATGATAACCACCATTACGGAAAATAACAACATTGGATTCATCCATTTTTTTACAATAAGATCAAGACTTTTAGCTTTGTGGGACAGAATATTTAACTGTGTCTGGAGACCAATTATAGTCTCAGATATTAGCACAATGTCATCAGTAAATAACAGAATCAGAATTTGTATCAAATCTGGTGTTAAATGAACACAGTGGCTACCAAACCCAATTATATCCTTTGTTAACTCATTTATAAACAAAGAAAATAAGACTGGTGAACATACTTCTCCTTGTTTAAGGCCTCGTGGACACAAAAAAGCATCTGTTAAATCACCACCAACACGTACTCTTGTTTTTACAGCAGAATAAATTGACTTTAAAGCATTCAGTATCTTACCATGCGGCCTATTCTTACACAAGACGGCACATTACTTTCCTCTACATACAGTGTCAAATGCTTTGTGAAAATCTATAAATGCTACATATAGTTTTCTGTGTCTCACAAGCTTTTTTTGTACCATAGCAAAAAGGGTAAAGATGTGATCTGCTGTACAGTAACCTTCCCTGAACCCATCTTGCTCATCACCAATAGTATCATTTTCATCAATCCAGTTTGAAATACGCTTATTCAACACAAAACTGTACAGTTTACTACGAATGTTAAGAAGCGAAATCCCTCGATAATCATCAGGTATACTCATGTCTCCATTTCTGTGCAAAGGCTGAATAACTGACAATGACCATTCGTCAGGAAACAGACCATGATCAAATAGATGATTATAAAATCTGACCAAGAAAGGCAGAATTTGTTCGATACTATGTTTATAGAATTCTCCAATGAAGCCGACAGGTCCTGCTGCCTTCCTAGGTTTAAGTGTTCGCACAGCTGATCGAATTACATCCGCAGTTATCGCCTCATTTAGGGAAGAGGCATAAAAAAAATCAGTGGTGGTTAAACTCTTTACCTAAAAATGTCTATGTATTTGCGCTAGATGGTAGGGCAGGGATAGGGTGTGAGTAAATCTTTCGTTTAATCTGGTGTTGGCCATTTTGTTCATTCAAACAGTGTAACGTATATTATGAAGTGCAGAATAACAACACCAGCAACAAAACATGCAACAAAATATCTGGTTTGGGACTGGATTAGGATGCAACTTCAGGATCTGAATGTCGATATCAAGAGGTAATGGTGTCGATCCCTGGAGATACACAAACAGACATAGTCAAAAACACATGCACATACGTTCTCTCTCTCTCTCTCTCTCTCTCTCTCTCTCTCTCTGTGTGTGTGTGTGTGTGTGTGTGTGTGTGTGTGTGTGTGTGTATGCGTGTGTGTGTGTGTGTGTGTGTGTGTGTGTGTGTGTGTGTGTGTGTGTGTGTCTGTCTGTCTGTCTGTCTGTCTGTCTGTCTGTCTGATGTTTGTAGATGACTCTTCTCTTCACAGAGCTGAAGCAAATTTAGAGCACCTGAATGACAGATTGCCTAACTGAAATGTCCAACTAACCCAGAAAAAAAAGTATGATTGTAGCCACTCGCCAAAAACACCAGAGTGGCTTTAATCGGCTCACTTTGTCAACTGATGGCCAAAATATTAAACAAGTTGCAGAACATCGACACCTTGGTGTTGACAACCAGCTAAAATGGGAGGCACATATCAGTTCTTTATCAAGGTCAGTTGCAAAAAATATTTACCTGTTATCCCGTTTAAAACACGTCCTCAGTCCAGAGGCTTAATATTTATTTTTCCATTCTCACATCATGAAAAGAATTAATTACATTTCAAACGTGTGGGACAACTGGAGCGAAGTGTACATGAAAAAAAAAACAGATTCTGTACACAGACGTGCTGTAAAACACCTCAATGGTGTTTTACGAAATACACGCAGTCAACAATCTCAGCTGCCAGCACCTCTTCCCTTGACTAAGTATCTAATTTTGAATAAGTGCGTACTCATACAAAAAAAGATATATATTCGATAAATATCCTTCTTATCTACACCAAACCATCGTCTGCTATGATATTCGCAACCCTAACTCCCGAAATGCGACACTTACTCTACCCAAGCCAAGAATAGAAGTCCGCGCGATTGCAGCAATGTTTTGTGTGCAGTGCAAAGCGTGAATGTCTTCAATATGCGAGCGAGTGGACTTTTGTAAAGAATGTTTTTCTTGCAGTTGTGGTGTGGAAAAAAACTGTGGAAATTTCAGTATACGATCGTGTGTGCTGATATCTACTCAGGATGAGCAGCTGTGTAAGCAAGAATTTTGCGAAGGCTGGTGGGAAAAGAAAACCGTCAAGCACTTCTTCAGTAAATAACACTGCTAACAGCCCAGAGCAGGCCAGTATAAGACACTGGCACTGGTAGTTGTGCGTTTCTGTTCACGCCAGACCAAGAGAAGTGTGCTTGAGTATAGACGGAAACTCAAACAAACTGGTATTTCTGTTGGGGGAAGACTTCACCAAAGCTAACAATAATTTACTGATGAGAGCCAGCAAACACTCGGCTACACTTTCGTCGTGGTTTTCTCACGGGAAGATATTTGTTAAACTAAAAAATGGAAACACTTTCAAACTTGACATAAATACAGATGTGGACGAAACCCTCACGAAAGCGTTGGGGTGACAAAATAGTGAAACAGTAAAACAATTATTTTGTTTGATAGTTATCAAACAATCTGCGCCTGTAGATCCCTGTTTAAATGTTCTGAAATGTCTTTGAAATCTTAAAAATCTGTTTAAACATTATAAAGATTCATTTTTATGTGTGTAAATATTCCTGGGGGGATATCTACACGTTCCCCTACCAAATCGTTTCGGGCTCTCTCTCTTGTAGAAAGGAGGGCTGGGAGAGGGGGGAAAGAGGGGGAAGGAAAAAGGAAAAAAAAAAAGAGAGAGAGAGAGAGAGAGAATTAAAGATGGTTTTTGTTGTTGTGGGGGTTTTTTGTTTTAGTTTTTGTTTTTTGTTGTAGTTTTTTTTGTTCTTTGAATTTTTTATTTTTTCCCTTCCGTTGTGTTTTTGTTGTGTTTTTCCCTCATTGGTTTGCATTTTCATTATTGAAAACCAAGGAATGGGGTGGTGGGGGTTTGGTTGTGGATGATATTACAAAGGGACATCTTTCAGTCTTAATTCATAGATGTGTTATATATATGTCTATATTTAAAAGTAAATACTCTCCATATGTAGCTAAACTCAACAAAGAAACATTAGCGAACAATCAAAATGGCGACTGTGCTGTTTTTGTTCTTACAAAAGTGTTCAAAGTGCTTCAAGTCATAGTACAAACAGTTAACAAGCAAATATTGCACAAAACTAACATGTGCGGTACAGCCTGGAATTCTCGTGCAACTATGTATGATGTTGTTGACCAAAAGCTATGCATTCTGTTTACCAATATGAACTGATGTGTCAAGAAGCACACACACACACACATACACACACACGCGCGCGCGCTTATATGTTTGTGTGTCTCTTAGAACAACGGCAGATGTGTAAGTCGGCCAAAGTGCTAATATCTTCACCGTTGGAAAATAAAGATTAATTCATTATCTTTCACTCAAAAAAGCAAAATCAATCAGCCAGGACGAATCACATCCAGCTTTTGGGATTTTCGAGATGCTCCCCTCTGGTCGACGGTACAAAAGTATAAGGACGAAAACCAATCGCTTCGCAAATAGCTTTTTCCCCAAAGCAGTCAATGCCCTGTCTCTCGAAAAAAATCCAGTATGATTAAATATAATTGTGCAATCAACAACTATCAACCCGGAGATCCAGTCATCAGTCCCATCCACATGTAATATGCGGCTTCTGTTCAAACGTGTGTGTGTGTGTGTGATGTCAGTGGAGGGGGGTGTGATGTGTGTGATGTCAGTGGAGGGGGGTGTGATGTCAGTGGAGGGGGGGTGATGTCAGTGGAGGGGGTTGGGGTGATGTCAGTGGAGGGGGTTGATCTCAGTGGATGGGCGTGGGGTGATGTCAGAGGAGTGGGGGTGATGTCAGAGGAGTGGGGGTGATGTCAGTGGAGTGGGGGTGATGCAAGTGGAGTGGGTGGTGGTGATGTCACTCGCCAGTATTTTCTACCCCTCTACTAAACCCTGAGTGGTGGTCAGAACGCTAGTCATTCGGGTGAGACGATAAACTAAAGTCCCGTGTGCAGCATGCACTTAGCGTATGTAAAAGAACCCATGGCAAGAAAAGGGTTGTTCCCCAGCAAAATTCTGTAGAAAAATCAACTTTGATAGCAAAACAAGCACGTGTAAGGACCCACGGGGGAAAAAATGGGTTGTTTCCCAGCAAAATTCTTTAAAAAAAAAAAATAATAATAATTTATAGGCAGAAAATAATGGCTGACGCTCTCACTGTAGCGACGAGCTCTCCCTGGGGACAGCACACCGAATTTCACTAGGAGAAAACTGTTGTGTGTGTAGGAGAGGGGCGAGGGGGATGTAGTCTTATTCTCTCTGATTTCTTTTGGTTCCCTACGCTTTGGTGTTTAACTTTACCCGACACAATAAGATTTCAGACAGGGAGGAAAGCCTACATCTACGAGTTATGGATGGGTAGAGAGTAGACTCGAACCAACAAATGAATAAGACACACCACCATGAAATAGATTGTGACGAGAGGGAATAATTTCACAACATATAACAACTAACAAGTTCTGAAGACTTGATTCATTTCTAGATCCTTTGTTTATTCAGCCACATATTCTCAACATTCTTGGGATAAACATCATATCGCATAACAGACCTCACTTAATAGTTCTACTGCCTGATGCCCACACGTGCTGGACTGGCCTCGGAGTGTGTGAGTGCATTTGTACTCAACTGACTCTGTGGTGATCTGATCATCATCTGTAAATTGCTATACTTCCCGGGTCTGTCCAGACATCATTCACGGACAAGGCTGGCTTCAATTATCGTTTCCACGATCACGGCCGTCTGCTGCCATACCACATCTCATACATTATTTTCTTTGTTCCGAGAGCTTCAAAGACTGTCATTGGCAGTGTGATATAAATATACCTTTTAAGTGGTCAAAATCAGGCTCGTGATTTACAACTACCAACACTGTACTATTATATACTAATGACAAGAGATCATGAGACAGAATGAAGTAGTCAACAGTGCTTGATCCAGTATTAGATATGAATATGCAACTGTCATCAGATTTCAGCTTACATTAACCATTCAAAATAGCAAGATCAAACGAACAACACATTTCTGATAGATGTTCTCCAAAAGCATTTCTTGGTGTATCCATTGAAGATCTAACAAAACAAGAACTGACGATAGCCATTTGAAAAACAATACTCACTAAAATTAGATTTTGGCGTTCAGTTTTTACCACAGACAACTTATAAACGTGATTGACTTTGCCCTCTTGGTCGCTGAGCTGTGGAAAATACAATGCACTTTATGTTAGTGCGTCCAATTTGTTCTCCGTCCATACAAACTAATCAAATGTCTTACATTAAAAACAAAGAAGAAAAAAAAAAGAAGACATGACTAAACTACATGACACGCCATCTGCTTTGGCTGGTTATCCCGACTAGTTATCGCCCCTTCAAAAAGGTCTTTGGCATACTTGCATTCAAACCCACACCCTCATGGACACTATATCGGCAGATGTGCATCCTGACCATTCTACCACCCTCTTCCTAGATATGTAGTAATGATACTGACATAAATACAAGAAAAACCTGATGTATGATATTCTCTTCATCTTGTTCTGTTCCGTTTGTTAATTATTAAGAAGAAAAGTGACACTTATGATCTGAAAAGTTATCTGTTCTTTAATTTTTCAACACAAGAAATGCAAGTGTAAATGTCTTTCATCTGCCAGTGAGTTTACATTTTATCTAAAGTACCAAAATGATCCCAGTGGTTTTGATACAAAGCATACTTCTCCATATTTGTATGTGTGGTAAAACCCCTACCCATTCAGACCTAGCGTCCCATGCATAGGACGCATATATTTCACATGATAAAACAAATCATCTTTTGAAATCAAAATAAATGTTTAAAATGTGTTTCTGATTATAAAAAAATGCAGTACTTTCATGGCCTTCAGTTTTATTAAAATCTAAAATTCGGCACAAATGGGTTGTGCTCGTTGAGGCGGAACGGGGGCGAGGGTGTGGTGAAGGGTGAAAAAAAACACACCAAAATCCTCCACTTCCCATCCACCCATCCACCCATAGCCACCAAACGGTGGTGTAAACATGTGAGTATTTGCACGTACGCGCGCGCAGTCATGCGTGTGTGTTTATGTGCAAGGACAGGCTTGTGTGAGGGAAAACTATAAAAAAAAAAAAAAAAACCTGTCGGAGAAGGAACTAAGATATTTGGGGACAGGGAGGGGTGGGGAGAGGAGGGAGGAGGGGTGGGGCAGGGGGTTATGATTTTGTACAATATGGACTGAACATCAAAGCACACAGCATGCATACAAAATTTGTCGATTTGAAAAATATTGGCACCATCCCGCTCGCCCATTTGTCAACACAAATGATTCGTAAACACATGGCAAATTAGTACCTGGTCATCATAAAATCGTCGAGCAGACTCTAAACGACCAACATGAAACGACGAGCATGAAATGGTTTGGCTTTCTAGAATATGAAAAACGTATTTTACACATGTTCAGAAAAAAATCAAAATTAATTAACATTACAGTTTTATTAAGACTTTTTGTCCATTGGTATTTTTCACCTGCTCAAAAACCAGGGACGAATCGAAATACTGAGTGGAACAACTGGGAGGGTTGTTTTGTTGGATGCACATCCAAACAGTCTGGATCGATCATGCAATCCAAACACAATGGCCAAACCATGTCAATACATTTTCACAACGAAAATGAAAAATAAATTTAAAAGAATTAAAAAGAGAGACAGACAAACAGACAGACAGACAGAAAAAAAGAAGTGGCTCCCCACACTCATGATTCCTACAGAACACAGGCGGGAAGCACGAACGGTAATCTCAAGATCAGCTAATGTTACACCAGTTCATAAAAAAGGAACCAAAGATGAATGTACTAGTTATTGGCCGATCTCCCTTTTAAGTTGGGTACGGAAAGTCTTTGAAAGATGTGTGCACAAATTTGTTTATAACTTTCTTACAGCCAACAACCTGATCTTGGAAGCACAGTCAGGGTTTATTCATGGTGTCTCGACAATTAACCAACTTCTTATTATCTATGACAACTTAGTAAATAACTACGATAAAAGAATTCCTGTTCAGTCAATATTTTTGACATATCTAAAGCTTTCGATCGTGTTTGGCACAGGAGCCTTTTACTTGAGTTGGAAGCTGCTGGTATCAGAGGCAAACTCTTGGTTTGGTTTCGAGATTATCTCTCAGACAGGTACCAGTCAGTTCTAATCAAAGGTGTACAGTCAATTAAGTTAAAACTTCCTCAGGGTGTACCAAAAGGATCTGTTCTTGGTCCACTGTTATTTCTAGTCTATATCAATAACATAGTCTGTTGTATTAGTTCTGATATCAAAGTATTTGCTGATGACTCGAGTATATCTCTTGCAATGAGAAGCCCTGTCACGAGAAAAGAAACCCTGCAAGCTGACTTAAATAGAATAGACGTTTGGGCAAATACATGGAAAGTTAAAATTTAATGAATCTAAAACAGAACTACTAAATATTTTCCAGGGAAACGTAGTATGCTACGTCCTAACTTTTGGAAATGTCAACTTACCACAACATAATCAACACAAGCACTTAGGGGTCATTCTGCAAAGCAGTTGTAGGTCGAGTGACCACATAGATAGTATCGTTATAAAGGCTGGATTACTGATCAACTGTCTTCGTTCATTTAAGTACAAGCTGACCAGGGGGGCTCTGGAAACGATGTATAGATCCTTCATCGTCCCAATATTTGACTATGCTGATATAATCTGGGACAACTGCGCACAGTTCCAATGTAAAATGTTGGAAGACTTACACTTAGACGCTCTGTGTATTATTATTACTGGTACCGTTCGTGGTACTAGCCACGATAAATTGCTCGCAAAATCAGGATTTTGTTCTTTAAAAGAAAGCGTCGTAGACATAAAATGATAATGTTCTTTACAACTATCAATAATATTTGTCCTCAGAATCTTACCCATTTATTGCCCCCTCTCGTGTCAACAGTAAACCCAAACCACAGGCGAAGACCATTTGAACGAATCGTCCGTCCACACCACACTGACATTTACAACAGATCTTTTTCCCCTTTAGCCACGGCTGTTTCGAACACCCTTCCTCTTTCTGTTCAACAGACCTAGTCTCTCAGTCAGCTGAAACGCTACCTTTCGTCTACAGACACTACAGTCCCACCATATTATTATCTGGGTAAAAAGAAAGACCAAATTATCCACTGTCGTCTGAGACTTGGTATGAGCGAATTAAACTCTAATCTGTATAATAGACATATAAGGAAGGATCCATCCTGTGTTTGCAGCTTTCCACAAGAGACAACAGCTGAGCATTCTCTAATGCACTGCCCGAACCACAACATACATAGAACAAACAATGTTCATAATCTCCCACAAGAACATATCGCTGTACATTACTTACTATTTGTTAACACCTCCTTTAGTCTTGAGATAAATGTCAGCATCTTTGAAACTGTTCACAAGTTTATTACTCAAAGCGAACGATTTAATCCCTAATTCAGACAATTTCCTCTTTTTTTTCTTTTATCTATTTATGTATTTATTCATTTATTCTTTTTTAAATGTATACGTGTCTATATATATATATATATTTGTGTGTGTGTGTGTGTGTGTGTGTGCTTGTGTGTGTGTGTGAGTGTGTGTGTGTGTGTGTGTGTGGATGGGCATGTGTGTGTACGTATACATGATTACACCCATATATGTATGCATTTAATTCAAAGGTTTTTAACGACGAGTAATATCCTGTCTGTATGCATATATGTAAGAGCATGTGCCTGAAAGAGTGCTGCCCTTTCACTTGCCAGATCACGACCTGAATACATGATGGTGTGCTTGCTTCTTTTTTTCCTTCTTCTTTTTCCGTGGGACGGTTGGCCTTCCGCTTTGTCGGCCAATTTGTCTTGCTTCGCTTGAGCCCTAGCGTTGATACTTCTCCTTCTCTCTCTATTCACTTCTTTCTTCACCACACGTTTATTGTTTATTTTCTTCACTTTATTCATATCTCAGCTTAATTTTGTTCAATGATGTATGTGATGTGTGTGATGTATTGTGACATGTTCCAAATAAAATACTGTTTGAACCAAGATCAGCCATCTTATACATGCGTTATGACAAAGCTGCCCCTGTGAGCGAGTGAGTGTGTGTATGTTGCGTGCGTGCGTGCGTGCGTGCGTGTGTGCGTGCGTGCACGCGCGCGCGCGCGTGTTTGTGTGTGTGTGTTTGTGTGAAATAAGAAAATGAATAAACACACTGGATTCACCGTGCACATCAAAAAGATAATCAGTGTGTTCATGTGTAAGTATGGAAGACGTCTACATCTGGGGTGCTTGTTATTACATTGCTCTGCAATCTGTAAGAAAAAAAACTGACAAAACAAAACAAAAAACATAGTAAGTGAATGACAATAATTAGGTTAAGTATACGTTATGATGAAATGTAAAATGTGATCAGACACTCACGTCACAAATGACTTCGAACAGCGTCAAAAACACTAAAATAGTAAGGTCATGTTGAGAAAACTATCTTTGAAAATAATAAACAAAGAATATAAATTATAAAGACAAAAATAACATCACGTTAAGATTACTGTCGTAGTTACTGAACGTCATTCACAAAGTAGCATGACGCATTTTTATTGAAAAATGACATACGGTGCGTGATGGCTGGTCATTAATTTAAAGTCTGTTCACTGAAGTGATTTTAGACGATACGGTGTGTGTGTGTGTGTGTGTGTGCGTGTGTGTGGTCGTGCGTGTGTGTGTGTGTGTGTGGACGTGCGTACGGACGCGTGGGATTGTCAATAATTTTCTTATGCCAAATAGGTTCCTGAAAACTGAAGTTGTCGATATCCAGCTTTCCTCCAGCTTTCTTTGTGAGTAACAATCGTAATAGTAGTAGTAGTAGTAGTAAAAAAAAAAAAAAAAAAAAAACTGAAGACAAGGAAGAGGCAGGGACGGGAGGCTATTTTGGGAAGAATGGGTTTTAAGACCAGACTTGAAAGAGCTGAGTGCGGAGACATGACGAAGAGAAAGAGGAGGTTCATTCCAATTGCAAGGTCCAGAGACAGAGAAAGAACGGCGGCCAACAGTCGAGTGTTTGATTCTGGGTATGCGTAAACAGAATGGATCCGAAGCCGATCGTAGAGAGCGTAGAGGTGAAGGCAGCCACAGAGATAGGAAGGGGCAAATTTGTGAATACATTTATAACACAGAGTGCTGATCTTGTACTTTATTCTGTGTGAGACAGGTAGCCAGTGGGAGATGTTGCAAAAGAGGAGTGATGTGCTCAGATCTTTTCTTTCTGAGAACGAGTCGGGCAGTGAAATAACATTTAAGTCGACCATGTTCGACGCGTTAATGTAGTTCTTTTCATGCAATATCTCTTTTCAAGCTGTTTGATCTGTTGAACAGAGAGAGAGAGAGAGAGAGAGAGAGAGAGAGAGAGAGAGAGCGAAATGGATGTTTTATTCAAGAGAGGCAATGGCACCTCCTAAAGGCGTAGTGTAAACCAGCATTACAGACGCATAAACACCACAATTACTGGCGTTTCGTATTCCTAAATAAGCATATATGATAGTCAGTCGTGTCCGACTATGACCATCAGAACAGCAGAGGAGGCAACTGCTGTCCCAACTATCTGGGCTAGAATTTGATTATAGTGGAGAGTGTCTTGCCCAAGTACACCCCCACTCTCTCGGCCAAGTGGGTTTTAGGACAGTCGGCGTTGGGATGGTTCCCAAAGGCCAACTAGCCCGCAAGGCTGCAGCAATAAGAGCCAGTGCAATTTTTAATATGCATAGTGAACTGCTAACTGCTCAGTGATAGCGGGTTTCGTGGTGGATGATATCAACATAGATAATTTAAACATGGAGGGTTGCCTATAAAATAACATCTTGCATGTTTTCTTTGGCAGACTTACATCGTCAATACGCGTTATCTTAATTATTAGATAGTACATTTGACAGCAGAATTCAGATGTATTGGGCATCGATTTGTTTCAGCATAAACTAAATCATTAGGCGTTTGCATAGTCTTAAAGACCCCCGTTTGCAAAGTCACTTCAAGAAATTTATTCAAAGGAAATAAATGATTTTTTTTTTCACAAAGGATGCCTGATTCATAAACATCCTACATTTCAGCCTCATACTGCGCAACAGATTGAATCTGAGGGTCAGATTTCATATATCAGCGCGCGCGCGCGCGCGCGCGTGTGTGTGTGTGTGTGTGTGTGTGTGTGTGTGTGTGTGCTGGGGTTCATAAGTTATGGCCTGAACATGATTTGTGTTGTGAGTATGATATCAGATTGTATGTAGAACTCAGTCTCACTAGCTTGGACAAGCGCGAAATGCAGATGACACATCTCTTTCTCTATCCCTCTCCCCTCCCTCTCTCTTTCTCCCTTTCTTCTTTCCTCTCTCTCTCCCTCACCTCCCCCCTCTCTCTCTCCCTCTCTCTCTAACCCTCTCTCTCTCGCTAGATCTCACTCTCTCACGCGAAAACTAGCCACATATATTTGTACACTTAACCAAAGGCAGATCGTTCTCCTTGTAATTAATACCTGAATGGGATAAATTCCAGTTTCCCTATACATCAAGCACGCTTCTTCAACGCATCTCTAATACATAAACCCCATTACCCCCCTGCCCCCCCTCCTATTCCTCCCTCATCCCTCCCCCCTCCACACACACACACACACACACACACACACACACACACAGAGATAGAGATAGATAGAGAGAGAGAGAGATAAGGACAGAGAAGAAGGTAGGGAGAGAACAAAACAGAGAGTGGTAGAGAAACATAGGGAGAGAGAGAGACAGAGGCAGAGACAGGGAGACAGACAGACAGAGAGGGAGTGGGGAGAGAGAGCTGTAATGTGTTGTGAATTTTCAATTAAACTGTTGTAAAGTGCTGAAAGCAAAATCGTTTGATTAGGCGCTATATTAATAGCTTATTGTTATAATGATAATGATGATGACAACAACAACAATCATAATAAGAACAATAAGAACAATGATAATAAGTAGGAGTAGCAGCAGCAGCAGCAGTAGTAGTAGTCTAAAGGAACCGTACTCACCACGAGACACAAGAAGAGGAATGTCAGTGAAATGACGCAAAGTGTTAAGCGTTTTGCCTCTCTACCACGTCCAACAGACTACACATTACACGAACTTTTCAACGATAGTGGAGAATGATTTAACGGCAGAAAGTGAATCCAACACGTGGCCCAAACAAGGATACAGAGAAATATACGCAATCAGGATGCGGCAATGTTCTATTGATTGAAAGCAATAGCAGTGAACGCTGTCACCGACAGTGTGTTTGGATTATTAGAGAGGGGTAAAACAAAATTCTGTTTTTATATCCAGCCCTCTGGGCTCAGATTTTTTTTTTTTTTTTTTTATAAACACACACACACACACACACACACACACACACACACACACAGAGAGAGAGAGAGAGAGAGAGAGAGAGAGAGGGAGGAAAAAAACATGCACTGGACACATTTCATATAAAAGGAGAGGGGAAGAATACGCAGACACATGCTGTTTTCGGGGTGTGCTTGCTGGGAATGTTTTTGTTTCCATTTACCGCAGAACGCTGATATGGATTAATGGATCTTCAACGTGTTCATTTCATCTTCTGCATGTCTATGCACACGGAGGGGGTTCAGGTACTAGCAGGTCTGCACATATGTTGATCTGAGAGGAAGAAAAACTGCACCCTCTCCGGCTCACAACAAAGTCGTGGGCCACGAACAAAACACAATGATTCACACTGCATGTATAACAATACATCCACGCGCACACGCACACACATTCATACACAACGACACATCCACATGCGCGCGCTGCTTAAGTCCACACATCTACACGTGTATGAATGGAATGAACGGTGAAATGTGAAGCTGTCATTACCAACGTAAGTACAAACCACGCGAATTGAACAGGCATGTGAATAATCTGTACTGCAACAACGATACACACCCAGACTCATCCATTCATGATTCAATTCTGGAACTGCGCTCAAATGCTAAAACAATTAATACACAAAACCTGGCAACTCCATAAAATCGCACATCGTGATACACAGGACATCAAAAACAACATGTCATTTGGACTCGGCTTGTTGTCTGTAGTATTTAGCAGGTACATGTTGGAGTCCGATTCATTCTGATGGACGAACCAAAACAAAGTGATACCCTTGACAAAGGGGACGCGACAAGGACAAGTCCAGTAGAACGATGAGTGTGAAGCTTCATTCAGGCAGCTCAAGAAAGCATTCGTGAAGCCCCCTGTTTGCGCTCTTCCAGTGCCAGGAAAACCCTACGTACTACGTACGGACGCATCGGGCATACTGTCACACTGCCCCTGAAACACTAATCAATCCACTAAAGTCACTGATATCCTGGGCGAAGAAAGGGGTGAACGGAAGTTGTGTGTTGCCCGAGCACCATGACCACCCTCTCGGTCCAGCCGCTGTCCCCAGGAGGGACGTGGAGCGACACGTCCTGACCACGACTGAACTGCAGGAGCTGCTGGATGGGTGATGGGGATCCTCTCCGGGTTTTTATCGGGGTTTACTTCCCTAGCCTTTGACTTTCCCACGTGTTCCCACAAGGCAACGGAGCCATTTCCCCATGACTGGAAGACTGGCTGGTCAGGCATCTGCTCAGCAGATATGGTGTAGCGTATATGGATTTATCCGAACGCTGTGACGCCTCCTTGAGAAACTGAACTGAACTGAGAGAGTGGCGGAGGGCGGGGACGTCAGTCCCTCTCTTCGTGCTATATGGGGATCAGCGGGACTATTGACGTGGATCACTATGGTGATGGTTGCTATATGGCGATCAGTGTGACTATTGACGTGGGTCACTATGGTGATGGGTACTATATGGGGATCAGCGGGACCATTGACGTGGGTCACTATGGTGATGGTTCCTATATGGGGATCAGTGTGACTATTGACGTGGATCACTATGGTGATGGGTGCTATATGGGGATCAACGGGACCATTGACGTGGGTCACTATGGTGATGTGTGCCATATAGGGATCAGCGTAACTATTGACGTGGGTCACTATGGTGATAGGTACTGTATGGGGATCAACGGGACTATTTAATAGTCACTATGGTGATGGGTGCTATATGGGGATCAGCGGGCGCTTAATGGATAAAGCATTGGACTTTCAATCTGAGGGTCTTGGGTTCGAATGTCAGAGACCGCGCCTGGTGGTGAAAGGGTGGAGATTTTTACGATCTCCCAGGTCAACATAATTATGTGCAGACCTGCTGGTGCCTGAACCTCCTTCCTTTGTATACGCACGCAGAAGATCAAATACTCACGTTAAAGATCCTGTAATCTATGTCAGTGTTCGGTGGATTGGGGTAAAAAGAAAAACAACAAAAAGACGGTTATACACGTAAAATGTTACATGTCTGTCTGAGTGTGTATGTGTGTGTGCCTGAAATCTGACTGAATGACACGGGAAACGAATGATGAGCGCCCAGTGGCAACCGTCAGTCAGCTCTACCCAGGTAGGCAGCCTTTTGTGCAAATGACCCCGTGTTTGTAAAGCGCTTAGATCTTGGTCTCCGACCGAGGATAGGCGCTATCAATCACTATTGAAGTGGGTCACTATGGTGATGGGTGCTACTTGGGGATCAGCGGGACTATTGACGTGGGTCACTATGGTGATGGGTGCTACATGGGGATCAGCGGGACTATTGACGTGGGTCACTATGGTGATGGGTGCTACATGCGAATCAGCGGGACTATTGACGTGGGTCACTATGGTGATGGGTGCTACATGCGAATCAGCGGGACTATTGACGTGGGTCACTATGGTGATGGGTGCTACATGGGGATCAGCGGGAATATTGACGCGGGTCACAATGGCGATGGGTGCCATCAGTTTTGTTTCCCGGGTGTTTGCATGCACAGACCGCGGCAGGCAGACATAAACACTGGATCACCCACCATCCCTCCCCCCCACCCCCCACCCCACCCCCCAGCAGGTACTAACTGAGCCACTGGGCCACAGTGCGGGAGCTTGGAAACCGGCACACGTGTGAAATGGAAATGAAAGACGACACGGGCATGTCACACCATTTCTATCTGTCCGTCTGTCTGTCTGTCTACCTCTTATGTTTACTTCTACTACGTGCGTGCGCGCGCGCACACGCACACACGCACCAATACAAACGCACACACACACACACACACGCACAAATACACACGCACACACAACAGCACTGAGGGCACACATGTGACAAACAACATCGAGATGAAACCGGATATATCTCTGTGTGTGTGGTGTGTTATCTTACACACACACGCATGCACACACTCTCTCTCTCTCTTTCCCCTCCCTCTCTCTGTCTCTCTCAATCTCTCTATTATCTTTCGATTCAACACGAGGAATGGACACGGACACGGAGCAGCCATCTGTACAACAGCTGATCAGGTCAGTGCAGTCTCTCACCGAGTCAGTGAAAAGAATTGAAGACAGACTTGAAACGAACCAGAATGTACTGTCAGCAAAAACAGCTGAAAAGAAACGCATCTTAGCCACCGCTTTGATGAACTGTCTGAACAACAGAAAATACTAACAGATGACGTGGATGCTATGTTTGAACACTAAGAAAATCTACAGGAAAATGAAGATACGTTCGAAAGTCTTGTTGAGAACCTGGAAGAAAAAATCGGCAAGTTGGAAAACCATTCCAGACGAAACAATTTAATCTTCGGTGGCCTGTTGAACGGTGGAAAGGAATCGTGGGAACAGTGTGAAGAAAAGGTGCACTCAGTCATGAGGGACAAAATGAAAATCACCACAGACATCGGAATCGAAAGAGCACACCCCCTTGGTAAAACATCTGTCATCGTCAAGTTCCTATCTTTCAAGGACCGAGAGCTTGTGATGTCCAGGGCGGGGTGTTTGAAAGGAAATGATCCTCCACTTTTTGTGAGAGAAGACGTGTCAGAGAAAGTCCGGAACAAACAGAAAGGTCTGCTGGCACTGAGAAAAGAAATGAGGGACAACAACAAGAGGGCAGTAATCAGACACGACAAGCTTCGGACTGATGATGGCGTGTTCACATTTGATCTCAAGAAAAACGAAATCGTGAAACTTGGCAGCGACACGCCTCACTTTCAAAGCGGAAAATTTCCATCCGTTCCCCGGGGAGATAGCAAAAACGCAGCCAAGGCAGCATCGTCAGGGAAGAAAGATGGGTCTTGCATCTCCAACACAAGGAGCGGCCACTCGGTGTCTGCAGAGGACAGCACAGCAGCAGACCAACTCACGACCCAGGACCAGGCGGACAACAGGCTGTACTCCACTGTGGTGAGGCAGGACACCCGTATTGGACAGAGAGGACTGCACCGACAGCCGTCGTCAGGACCAGGGACCGACCGCAGTGACGCCCGGGCCCCACGAGGTAGAGGGGGATTCTGAGTCCAGTCCCCCTCACTGCAGTGCAACAGGCAGAAGTCATCGTTCTCTCACTCCAGGGGGAGTCAGGACAGTGGGGGTGGTTCCAGACAGTCAGCCTCACAGCAATATGGAAGTGGCCAGTGCTCACAGACAGACCGTGAAGGCAGGAGGCTAAAGGTGGGAACATGGAACGTGGAGGGGTTGCTTCAGCGTCTTGACTCTTGATTTTGTTGACTTCCTTAAAACTTTTGACATTTTCTGTATCACTGAAACTTTTATAGATTTTAATTTTCAATCAGACAAATTTTCTGACTACATTTGTGTGACTTCTTTTGCAAGAAAATTAACTCAAGGGGGAAGAAAATCAGGCGGTGTAGTAGTGGGATATAAAAATGTATTGAGGGAGCAGATCAAAGTAGTGGAATTAGAGTATGATAATCTGATTTGTCTACAGTACAGGACTATCTTTGGCACACTCAAAGATATATTTTTCATTGGAACCTACGTTCCACCTAGTGATTCAAGTGTGTACAACTTGTTAGAAAATGGGTACAGAATTGAACCTCTGGAACACTGTATCAATACTCTGTATGAAACATTTGAAGATTTCTACGTATTCATTTGTGGTATATAAACACACGAACAGCCAGTCTGAATGGTTTGTCTGAAGTAGGTATTGACCCACTATATCAAGAAGATGAAGTGTATGTGACACGAAGCTCACAAGACTTAACAGTGAATCTGTTTGGATCACAACTGATTGACTTGTGTAACATATTCCAGTGCTCTGTTATAAACGGAAAGTGTGATAAAGGTTTTGATGATGGGAATACACATATCTGTATTACGGAAAGTAGTGTCATCGACTAATTTGTTACGTCAAATGAGTTGTTTGACTTGGTTTTATCCTTTGAGATAATCAATAGGAATGATTCTACCTATTTACCAGTTTCAGTTACGTTTGGCAATGATAACACTATGTAAGTATGGATAACAGGAAAGATAGGCAAGGTATTTGGAGAGAAAAGCTGTGCTGGACAAGGGAGAAGGAAGATGAGTTCTCAGCTAACTTCTCTTCTCCACAGTCAAAAGAGGACATTTGCCAAGCTTTCGAAGAGATTGAGAGAGATACCGAATCAGCTTTGACCAAATTTGTTGACTGCCTTCTTAATGCTGCCAGTTGTATGAAAAAGCAAATTAAGATTGATTCTGATCATGTAAAAAAAAAAAAAAAAAGAAGTCCCTTGGTTTAATAAAGAGTGCACATTCAGAAAATCAAAGGAAACATACGGTAGAAATGTATGCCAAAGTACTACACAGAGACAAGGGGATATAGACAAAGGAAATTGTGATCGATGTGGTGAAAACGTAACTATAAAAGATAAACGACTGGCCTTTGTAAAGGCAAGAAAGGAATACCGACAACTAATACCGGCAAAGAAACGTTCGTATAAGAAAGAAAAAGCGCAAAAACTAAACAATTCTATTCACGATCCTAAATCATTTTGGTCAGAGGTGAGATCGAATACGTGTAGAGGTAAACAGAAAACAAGTGAAAAGATAACTTTAGATCAATGGTATGAACATTTAAAATCTGTGTTCAGGACAGAAGAGGGGTAAATAATGGAGCTGAGTATGATAGTGTAGTGGATCATGATATAGCTGAAGAATTAAACATTCCCATTTCAGAAGAAGCAGTAAATCAAGCCATAGCTGGGCTGAAAAACGGAAAAGCATGTGGTTATGATGGGGTAACTGCCGAAATGCTTAAAACTGTAGCAACAAAATCAGTCCCTTTCTGTGTCGTGTTTTCAATCAGATTTTCAGCAATGGTGAGTTCCCAGAACAATGGAGTTACTAGATAATCATACCCATTTTTAAGAAAGGCAATCCAGATTTACCTGATAATTACAGGGGAATTTCCTTGTTAAGTGTGGTCAGTAAGATTTATACGAGTATACTCCTCGCGCTGGAACTATACGGCGTAGGGGCGCGTTCCCCGGGTGGCGGATGGGGGAGCCCTCCCTTTGGGGGTTGCACCAAATGATATGGAATAAGGTGCCGTGGACCCACATAGTCTAGGAGAAGGACAACTCTGATTTCAAACCCGGGCAGATGGAGTCCGTTAGCCTCAGCAGGCAGTCCTTCCAAGAGAAGAGAAACTCCCAAGAGAAAACCCGGCCAACTATAAACCGTTACCAGAACAGATCACCGAAGACGGCGCCACAGTGGCCTCTCTAAGGGGCGTGATCTAGTCAAAACCGGCTGTGCACGCACTCTACGACACATGGCAACGCTAGACCGATGTGGTGTCGTCTTCCTGGACCATGGCCGGGGGGAGACGGTGCCGGGTCCTCAGCCTCAAAGGGGCCCATCCACTACTACCGACCACGGACGCGATGCTTCTCAGACTCTTTGGGGAGAACAGATTGGAGCACATGGGCAAGCAGCACTTTGTATCATCCACTGGAATGCGGAAGGAGTACAGCGCAAGAAGGTTGAGCTCCAGCGGTTTCTGCGTGAAAATGCGATCGATGTATGTTGCATCCAAGAGACTCACATCAAGAACACTCACAGACCAAAGGGAGGCCTCATCACCCTGGTAAGAAACAACATCCCAGCGGCAGAGACCCAGAGTTCTGGTCAAGCTGATCTCGACACAGAATTTCTGGTAGTCAAGTTGGTGTTGCCAGGCAAGTCAGTGACAGTCCTCAATGTCTACTCACCAACAAACCAAATATAGCTCGACTCTATCCTCGTCGACTCCCACAACTGGATCATCACATGAGACTTAAACAGCCACTCACCCAGCTGGGGATACCAAGATCTCAACAAGAAGGGAGAAGATGTGGAAAACTGGGCAATCAGTAACAGCTGATCCTCATCAACAGTCCAGAAGATCCACCTACGTGCTACTCACGAGCATGGAGGACCACAAGCACTCCTGACATAGCCTTTGCGACAGACGACATCCATAGCATTGCCCAAAGGGAGGTGTCGACCTAGCTTGGAGGCAGAGACCACAGGCCAGTGATCATTACAGTACAGAGACATTTTGAAACCCACCCCACCAGGCTCCCAGCAAGCTGGAATTCACTCACTTCACTCATTCCCCCGACCGCTGGGGTCGTTGGGGGGACATGAGGAAGATGTCATAGCTCGCCACGCCGTTCTGTTGGCAGCTGTCGTGAGGAGATCTGGCATCGTCATTTTGGTCCATTCCTTGACGTTGTCAGACCAGCTTTTTTTCTGCCGCCCCCGTCTGCGCCCTCCCTCTACAGTCCCTTGCAGGATGGTTTTGGAGAGGGTGTTATGTCGTATGACGTGACCAAACCATGCCATCTTCCGTCGTTTGACAGTCGCCAGCAGTGGTTCTTGGGGCCCAACAAGGTTGCTGACCAGGTTCCGCACATAGTCATTGGTCTTGTGCTCCTTGTAGGAGATGTGTAGTAGTCTCCTCAAGCACTTGGTTTCGAATGCTTGGATTCTTCTTTCTGTTTCTGCCATCAGTGTCCATGTCTCACATCCATATAAGAGGATGGAGACCACCAGTGACTTGTAGAGCAGGAATTTTGTGTGGAATCTGATGTTACTCTTCCATACCCTGTTCAGTCTGGCCATCGCTGCCGTTGCAGAATTAATCCTATTTCGGATTTCTGCTGTGCAGGTGCCGTCTTTGGACAGGGTTGCTCCCAGGTAAAGCTGGAATTACAAGAAGGCAAACTGGGACCTGTTCAAGCACGAGGCAGACAAGAGGACTTCTGCGCTGACACTGTCGCACCACGACATCAACGAAAATGCCAAGATTTTTAATAAGGCAGTATTAGACGCGGCGCAGGCAGCTATTCCACGAGGCAAACGCAGGAACTACCGTCCCAACTGGACACCTGAGCTCGACACCCTGCACAAGACCCTCAGTGAAGCCAGGGACACGATGGAGAGCTCCCCCACTGACGAAAATGTAGAGATACACAACAGAGCGAAAGCTGCGTTCATAAAGGAAAAGCTGCAAGCAAAACGCAAGAGTTGGCAAGACAAGACATCCTCCCTGAACATGGAGACAGATATGCAGGGGCTCTGGAAGCTGACAAAGAAACTGAACGATGACAACCCCAGCAGAGGCAAGACCGTAATCGAGCAGGACAACCAGCTAAAAACAGAAAAGGCCGCAGCCAACACCTTTGCGGAACTGTACCGAGAGGAGAGTACGATCCACATGTCCAGACAGCGCATCAAGCAGGTACGAGAGGAAATCACGAAACTTATGACATCAGACCCACATGGCATAGATGACAGCTGTACGAGCGAACCATTCAACATAAAGGAGCTGAAACAAGGCATTCGCAAGCTGAAGCCCAAGAAAGCTCCGGGGCCTGTTGGTGTCACTGGCGACATGCTGAAGCACCTGGGACCAGCATCCAGAACAGTGCTGCTTCAGATCTTCAATTACAGCTGGACAGCAGGAGTCGTGCCTTCCATCTGGAAAGAGGCAGAGATCATCCCGATCCCAAAGAAGGGAAAGAACAAGAAGGACCCCCACAGCTACAAACCAATCAGCCTTCTGAGCGGTGTCAGCAAGCTGTTGGAAAGGATGGTCAACCGCCGCCTCACCTTCCTCCTGGAAACACAGAACATCCTTTCACCTACCCAGACCGGCTACAGAAAATTCCGCAACACAGATCAACTAGCCCTCCTTGTCCAGGACATCAAAAACTCTTTTCAGGAGAAGAAGAAGACACTGGGCGTGTTTTTTGACCTGTCGAGAGCGTTTGGCAAAGTGTGGAAGGAGGGCCTCATCCTGAAACTTCTCCAAACCGGCGTACGTAGCAAGATGTACATGTGGATCCACCACTACCTCTTCGGCAGGACCGCAAGGGTCAAACTAGACGGCTTCCACAGCAGAAAGGTCAAGCTACGTGAGGGTGTCCCCCAGGGAGGAGTGCTTTCCCCAACATTGTTTCTGTTGTATATCAAAGACATCAGAGACAACATCACGAAGCACGTCTCCAACAGTCTGCACGCAGACGACCTGGCAGTATGGACATCCGCTGAACACACCAGCACGGCCTCCTACCGGCTTCAGGAAGTCGTCAGCAATATCGCTACATGGACAGAAGACTGGGGTCTTGAGCTCAAGACCACAAAAACCAACGCAACACTCTTCTCTCTCTCTCCACCGCCAACGAGCAAGTCAAGCTGAAGCTCCAGGGACAGGTCTTGCCCCAGACGGATATACCAACATTCCTTGGCGTCAAGTTGGACACCCGCCTGACCTGGAGGCCCCAGATTGAGGAGATTGAGAGGAGAGGCATCCGCAAGCTAGCCCTGCTGAAGAAGCTGGCCGGGACTACTTGGGAAGCAGACAGCAGGCTTCTCGCCAGGGTCTACGTGGGAGCGGTCAGACACACCATGGAGTACGCCTCAACCTCGTGGGGCACAGCCTCCAAGACCAACAAGAGCCGGCTCGACAAAGTCCAAAATATGGGACTACGCCTCATACTTGGAGCCATGAGGTCCACGCCGATCCATCACATGGAGAAAACTGACTAACGTTCCCTTGAGAGAAGACGCGACCTGAAAATCCTGATGCAGGGAGAGAAGCTCAGAAGACTGCCCTCACACCACCTACACCACAGACTGGAGCAGCCCACCAAGAACCGTCTCAAACGTCAGAGCCTCAACAACCAGTGTAAAGCACTCAGAGCACAGCACAACGATGTTCTGGCGGCAAAAGGGGAGTCTTGCACTGACCTTGCCTTGCCTGAGTGGAGGTTCGACCAAGAGATAGAGGCCACCATCAGCCTCTGAGTTCCTGGCATCACCACCAAAGACCAGCATCCAGCTACTCTCAAGATGCTTCCTTGTTTCCAACTTTATTGAGAGCAGGATTATCTGGCCTATTTTTTAATTCTTTAAAAGCTATGTATTCTCCAGTTTCATCATGTATTCGTGTCAATGAGGAAATGACTGATCTTTTTGATTGTCCTTTAGGTGTTAAGCAGGGGTGCATTTTGAGTCCTACACTTTTCTCCTTATTCATAAACGAAATAGCCGTAGCTCTAGAAGAGGTAGGAAAATATGGAATACAACTTCAGCCAGATCTGGTTGAACTGTTCCTCTTATTGTTCGCAGAGGATTTAGCTCTTATATCAAGGACACCCTGGGGTCTGCAGAACCAGTTAAACCATCTTCGTGCATTATGTAAATAAAGGTTTTTGAAAATCAACGCAGAAAAATCTAAAGTTATGGTATTCAGAAAGGGGGGTTACCTTGGGAGAAATGAGAAATGGTTCTTGGATGGTGCTGATCTAGAAGTGGTTAACAGTTATACTTACCTAGGATACACGTTCACGACAATGTTGAGTAATGTACAGGGAGTGCGATCCCTCGAAAAGAAAGGAAAGAAAGAAGTATATGACTGTGCCAGTGTCCGAAATCTCAATGAGATGACGAGGCAATGCTTCTTCAAAATTTTTTATGCTGAAGTTCAGCCGATTCTATTATATGGGTCAGAAATGTAGGGTCTAGAGGCAATAGACTCAATTGAAAAGGTGCACACCCAGGCATGTAAAAAAATCTTAAATGTTTCAGCAAAGACACCAAATGAATGTGTATATGGAGAGCTGGGTAGATATCCGTTACACGTAAATTCATGCATGAGAGCCGTAAAGTACTGGTTACAATTACTACATATGAATATTAGCAGACTACGCAAACAAGCTTATCTAATTTGCAAGTTAATATGGGGGAAAACGGAAAATTGTGTTGGGCACCCAAACTCACGAGACATACTCCAGAAATGTGGTTTTGGTTTTGTTTGGCTGAACAAAGGTGTAGGGAATGAACGATCTTTCCTCTCGTTATTAAGAGATCGACTTTTGCAAACTTTATTGACGACTGGACAGCAGCAATTAACACTAGCGAGAGATTTTCGCTGTATTCAACTTTCAAGTCAAATTTCTTCCCTGGACCTTACATAGATAATTTTAGAATAAAACGTTTTAGAGATATGATCGCAAAACTCAGAATGGATGTTCTTCCTCTCAACGCAAACGCTTTTCGATTTGTTCAAGACAATACATTAATGGTTTTATGCAGTTTTTGCAAAAGATAAAATAGAAAATGAAGTACATTTTATTTGTGTTTGTCCATGCTGCAAAGAATTACGGTATCATTAACTGACTGAATATCCATACAAAAGCAATGCAGGTGTGAGCCGCACGCCACAACTCAATTCAAATGAAGGATGCATCGCGCGCAAGCACGCACACGTGTGTGTGTGTGTGTGTGTGTGTGTGTGTGTGTGACTTATCCACATGTCAGCTAAGTAAATTATAGGACTGTATAATTCAGAGTCCAAGCAAAATTGTAATGTACTTGAATACTGTCTGTTATTGTTGACAAATGTCAGAGTCTGATGACTTATGAACATTAACCCATCTGGAATCTGGAATCTATTATCTTTCACACACACGCACGCACATGCTCTCTCTCTCTCTGTCTTTCTCTTACACACACACACACACACACACAAAACCTACCAAAATCCATATCTGATGCATCTAAAACAAGCTCACATAAAATCTTATTCAAATTTCTTCAAAACAATCTGCACATATTTCCAATTTATATGCGCATTCTGTCTGAATAGTTCTCAAAAGACATCCTAACTTGCACAGAACGTGGCTTTTCAACACATCAAAGGAACATTCTGCACCTGGTCCACAAATCATGAGCACTGGAGCTTCAACATTTATATGACGACAATGTATTGCGGTTGTGTGTAAAAAGACATTAAAAAAAATGAATAAAATACGGATATAACAAAATAATGTATCTATCTATCTATGTCTATCTTCTATGCAATCTCTCTCTCTCTCTCTCTCTCTCTCTCTATATATATATATATATACACATATATGTGTGTGTGTGTATAAATATATATATGTGTGTGTGTGTGTGTGTGTGTGTGTGGAGTGATGGCCTAGAGGTAACGCGTCCGCCTAGGAAGCGAGAGAATCCGAGCGAGCTGGTTCGGATCACGGCTCAGCCACCGATATTTTCTCCCCCTCCACTAGACCTTGAATGGTGGTCTGGACGCTAGTCATTCGGATGAGATGATAAACCGTGGTCCCGTGTACAGCATGCACTTAGCGCACGTAAAAGAACCCATGGCAAGAAAAGTGTTGTTCCTGGCAAAATTCTGAAGAAAAATCCACTTCGATAGGAAAAACAAATAAAACTACACGCAGGAAAAAATACAAAAAAATGGGTGGCGCTGTAGTATAGCAACATGCTCTCCCTGGGGAGAGCAGCCCGAATTTCACAGAGAAATCTGTTGTGATAAAAAGAAATATATATATATATATAAGCAAACATTTTATGATATGATACCTAAAGATAGCTTGATTCAAGCATGGCTGATGGTGTTTTTTTTCATAATCATATAACAAAAGCAAAAATGCAAACAGACAACAATTTTTAAGGAAAAAGTTTCTTGTATAGTCCTAACAAACCCACCACGATTATTTCATAAAAAGTTATTTGAAATGTAATGTTGTATGATGATAGCTTAAAACGATCATGTATAAAACAAACAAAAAAGACATAACAAAAAGGAAAAAGGAAAAACAACAGCAACAAAAAATAGGGGAACAAATGTCTTCCTGTCTAGTCCTTCATAAACCTGCCAGAATTTATGAAAAATGATTTGAAAGGAAAATGGATATATTATCAAAGTATGGTTATGAAAGTAGAAACACAAAATACAAAAAACAGCTGAAAGTAACAAATTACATAAACACACATGCACACTCACACACTCGAGCATTCACGCTCACACACACACACACACACACACATTTGAGCATGC
Source organism: Babylonia areolata (assembly GCF_041734735.1). NCBI lineage: Eukaryota > Metazoa > Mollusca > Gastropoda > Neogastropoda > Buccinidae > Babylonia > Babylonia areolata. The sequence goes on from NC_134879.1 coordinate 33,951,415, forward strand.
ACACACACACACACACACACACACACACAGACTTTCACCAGGGATATCGATAACATTTACTGTGCAACAGTGGCTTGTCATTTACAATAAAAGCAAATAACTTTCATCAATCTTTTCAATCAAATCATTTTCTTGGATGCACACATACACACACACACACACACACACACGCACGCACACACACACACACACACACGCACTCACACACACATACACACACACATTAACATAAGCATGCACTTATACACTCTTGTATTTGATAAAAAAATCAAAATAACTTGAAATGAATTTCTTCCAAAACAAAATTCTTCCACATGCATGCATGAGCACAAGCGCTCGCTCACACACACACACACACACACACACACAAGCGCCCTCCAATCACACACACACACACACACACACACACACACACAGAAAATTCAGTTTGTTTTCTGTGTGTGTGTGTGTGTGTCTGTGTGTGCTGCACAATAAATACGTTATGTCGACTGCAGTACACATATAAATACACAGGCTTATACACTACTACCCAGCACTGCAGATCACAAGTACTTTAAGTGAACGTCAGGTACACAATGGGTCTTGAGCCTTGTATGCATCTGTAAATAAATCAGACTTAAAATTTTCACACACAGGTCAAAACAAGTGTACATATTATAAGGGATACTGTATTGCATTGCATTGCATTGTAGTGTAGTGTATTATATTGTATTGCAATGCATTGCACTGTGTTATGTTCTGTTGCATTGTGTTGAGTTGCAATGTATGGTGAGTGAGTGTGTGTGTGTGTGTGTGTGTGTGTGTGTGTGTGTGTGTGCGTGCTATGTGTGTGTGTGCCTATCTGTCTGTGTATTGTGTGTGTATACATGTGTATGGATGTACATGTTGGTGCTCTTGTGAGTGTGTGTCTGTGTATTGTGAGTACATGAGTGCATATGTGTGTGTGTGTGTGTGTGTGTGTGTGTGTGTAAGACGTCTGATAGGAGTGGGGAGGGTTTGATAAGATGAACAGGGCTGAATGTGTGCATGTGTGCTAACAGCATTTCTAAAATGACCGGAACAAATCGGCTGTATCATCAGTTTTTCTGTATTATGACTGTTCACATATTAAATCCAGAACGTGAACACACTCCATCTGTCATGCACTGTCCTAAATTCTAAATGAAATGACACCATACTACAGTATGTGTTGCAACCAATGTGTGTGCGTGTTTGTGTGAGTGTGTGTGTGCGTGTGTGTGTGTGTGTGTGTGTGTGAGTGTGTGTGCATGGATGTACATGTTGGTGCACATGCATGCGGGAGTGGGGTGAGGAGGGAAGCACATGCATGCTTCCAAATGTACGTGTGCAGATCCACACAAACTCCACAGCATCCAACCATCAGATCTGCACAAAGAACTTCTCTTCTGTGAAATCACAGCATGGCTCAGCTTCATCATCCATCACTTGCCAATTAGGGTTCTGCGTTCCCCCCCCCCCCACACACACACACACACCCTCTCGACATTTACGAATCAATTATCACTTAAATTTATGTCTTGTTTAC
>NC_134879.1:33957960-33997960 GCF_041734735.1 Babylonia areolata
CGCTACACCACATCTGCCAAGCAGATGCTTGACCAGCAGCGTAACCCAATGCGTTTAGTCAGGCCTTGACAGGTATGGACAAAAAGATAACGAAGAGAAGATGACAGCTTTTGAAACTCAAATGAGTAAAATGCAAACAGAAATCAACGAAGTCCGCAAAGAAAATAAGGAACTGAAAGAAAAGGTGTCTAGTTTGGAAGAGAAACTTGACGATCAAGAAAGCAGAGGCAGACGAAAAAATCTCATCTTTTACAGTATTCCCACTCCTCCAAATCGTGCCGAGACGTATGCTGATTGTGAAGAAGCTGTCAAGGATGTTTTGAAGAACAAGATGGGGATACAGGAGGAGATTCCCATGGAACGAGCACATCGTCTGAAGGGAGGGAGGGGGGACAAGCGCCCTATCACTGTTCTTTTCGAAAAGTACAAACACAAAGAAAAAGTGCTGTCAGAATGCAAGAAACTGAAAGGAACGGATGTGTTTGTGTCTGAAGACTTTACCCTGAAGGTGAGAGAGAAGCGCCGTCAGTTACTGCTTTTCCTGCGAGAGGCCAAGTCTGCCAACAAGAGAGCATTTCTGCGCTTCGATTCCCTCGTTGTCGAGCCGGCCGGTGACGGGCCGGCCGGCATGATCACGGTGTAGCTGCAAGGAGAATTTCTGATTGTCCCCCTCCCACTGGTGCTATTACCAAGTTTGTAAATGCTGGTAATAACATATGTCGAGATGTTTCATAAGCATGTGATAGTTCAACAAAAACAAACTGCACACAACGCATTGCACATTTACAAACTGATTCTGAAAACACAAATACGGAGACACATTCATCTGCATCCTCACATAACAGGAAGAGAAACACACCTCAGTCAAACATGACAACACAGAAATTCAGTGTAACCAAGCATGTGCCAGTGCTCCAGATTATGGCACGGAATGTACAGGGGCTCTCTCAAAAGTTAAAAAATGTTTCGTTTAAAACTTTTTGTGAAAGTTTCACAATTTTTTCATTTTCTGAGGTTTGGTCATGTAACCAGAGTGATATTGTAAACACATTTCCCGACTATGCTGTATTCATTTCTTCCCGTGCAAAGCGAAAAAGAGGTGGTGTTGCCGTTTGTATTTGTAAAGCAGTTGAAATTCATGTGGAACAGCTGTTAAAAACTGAAGAAGATTGTGTATTCATTAAAATCAACAAGTCGATTTTGAACTGTTCTTTTGAAACTGTCGCTGTATTTGTCTACATTGCTCCCCAACATTCTGTAATATATGATGATGACTCACATGAAGGTTTGGATAAGCTGGACAGTAATTTGTGCAACATTATGCGTAAGTACCCTGATTCAACGTTATTATTATGTGGTGATTTTAATGCCAGAACAGCAGACTTCTCTGACACCAACGTTTATGACATATGAAAACAGACATATTGAACCATTAGCTGACATTCAAGATATTCTTTGTGACACTCCACAACCTTCTCGTAGATCAAAAGACTGCAGTTCGAATGGATTTGGTTTAAAACGGATTGATTTGTTAAAAGAATACAATTTGTTTTTTGTCCATGGAAGAACAGATAGTGACCAGGAAGGGGAGATAACCTGCATTGCTAATCACGGTATGAGTGTTGTTGATTACTGTATTGTTTCAAGACCACTGTTTGACTTAATTACTGACTTCAAAGTTGTTGACAGATGCGAATCTGACCACTTTCCTATCGTAACGACATTTTCTTCTGACTGCCTGACTGATATAGATAACTTTTCAGACGATGATGATATAGCAATGGAAGATATATGCAAGTTTTTATGGAAGGATTCTTCCTATGAATATATTTGTCAAAACACAGATACAGAATTTGAAAACTTTTTATCAGCAGTGGAGAGAGGTGTTGATGCAGGGTCAGATTATCTCGTTGACCTGTTGCAGCGAGCAGCTGACAAATGTAAACACAGGGAGGCAAAGCGGGAAACACGTGTACAGCCTTCATGGTAGGACGAAGATTGTGAGTGTGCTAAAACTGGTAAGTACAGGCAACTGAATATGTGGCGATTTTCCAATAAACCTGAAGATTTGAACCAGTACATCAATATTAAAAAAGAATTCAAAACACTTTCCAAAGAGAAACAGGAGCAACAGAATAATCAAATACTAAGAGATCTTAATGAGGTTTGTAATGACAAAAAGTCTAAATCATTCTGGCAAAAAATTAAATCTCTCACGAGTGTAGCATCAAATCGTTCTAACACGATCAGTGCTCGTTCATGGTATCATTACTTTAATGATCTGTTAAATCCTGAAAAAGAAAATGTCGATTCTGAATTTTGTCAGGAAATGGAAAATGTTGTAAAGAGCCACAATTCTAATAACTGTGAAAAATGTCAGAAAGCGCAAGATGACCTTGATAAAGAAATTACTGAAGATGAAATTCGTCAAACTATAAAGGGTATGAAGAAAAGTAAAGCCTCTGGTCCGGATGGTATACCACCTGATGTGTTTCATGTTGCTTCTGATGTTTTAATCAAGTTTTTGCTGGTGTTATTCAACCAAGTTTTTGAAACTGGACAATACCCAGAGAGTTGGATCAAGGTACTGATTTTCCCATTACACAAAAAGGGTGATTGCAGAAAAACTGAAAACTATAGGGGAATATCGTTGTTAAACATTATAAGTAAACTATATAGCAGTGTTCTGAATAAAAGACTTAGTGCTTTTTGTGATGCGAACAGAAATATTCCAGAAGCTCAAGCAGGTTTTAGAAAGGGATATTGCACTACTGATAATATATTTTCAATGCAATCATTGATTCAGAAATACCTTACAAAAAAAGGAAGTCGTTTTTATACACTTTTTGTTGATTTCTCCAAGGCATTTGACAGTATTGAAAGATCCAATTTGCTCTATATTTTACTTCAGAAAGGAATTCATGGAAAGATGTTTCAAACACTTTCAAGCATGTGCAAACGAGTGATGGCAGCCATGAGAGTTGGGAATAATGACACTGAATATTTTGAGTGCATGTCTGGGGTTAGACAGGGTTGCATTCTCAGTCCTCTTCTGTTTTCTCTTTTTCTGTCTGAATTACAAAGTGCATTGATTAACGACGCCACAAGGGGTGTTGATGTATTTTCAGATCAAAATTTAATGGGAATTCTGCTTTTGATGTATGCAGATGATATCGCACTGGTTTCTGACACGGTGATTGATCTCCAGAAGAAAATTGAATGTCTTGAACAATATTGTCGTAGATGGGGCCTTAAAGTGAATATGGATAGACAAAGGTAGTTGTTTTCAAGAACAGTGGTTTTCTTAGAGATTATGAAAAATGGTGTTACACTGGTAAACAGATCAAAGTTGAACCCAGTTACAATTACTTAGGAGTAATTTTTTCTGCCACATTAAACTGGTCCAAATGTGTTGATAATCTTTCAGGAAAGGCACTCAGAGCCGTAGCAGGGATTAAAAGACTGTATTTCAAGTTACAATGTGTGCCAGCTGATACTATTTTCAAAATCTTTGATGTCAAAATCAAACCAATTTTGTTGTATGGCTCCGAGATATGGGGTTTCCAGCGCTACGAAGCCATCGAAAAGGTACAAATAAAACTATGTAAAATGATTTTGGGTGTGGGTAGAGATGTTAAAAGTAACCTTGCCATTGGAGAGTGTGGTCAGTTTCCCGTTTATGTTGATGCTTATGTGCGGCTTATCAAATATTGGTGTAGATTTATCAGTTTATCCCAAGACCGATACCCAAAATAATGCTATGATATGTTACTCATGCATGATTACAATGGAAGACACAACTGGGCAACTCAAGTAAGGACTATATTGTGTAAATTTGGATTCGGGTATGTATGGGCAATGCAAGATGCGGGTAATATTGAGTATTTTCAAAGGATCTTCAAGGACAGACTAGAAGATGATTTTCGCCAAAACTGGCATGAATCTGTTGTGAAAGAAGGTGATTACTGTTTATATCATCCAGAAATTATAAGAGCTAGTTACACTGGTGAGTTAGACGATCATGAGCATCGTCGCGTTCTATGTCTGATTAAGTCAAATCGTCTACCACTTGATGGAATCCCTCCTTTTGGTAATCGTTTGTCAGATCCAATTTGTAAATATTGTAATTTGAATAATATTGAAGATCTTGTACATTTTCTTTTTGTTTGCCCCAGATATGCAACACTCCGTAAAAGATATATACCACTTTATTATTTTCCATCATCTTTTAAAGTTCAGTTGCTATGTAGAAACCTAAATGGGAAGTTAGCCTTCAAGGTTGCTATGTACATTTGTGGATCTTTGAAACTCAGATGCAACATTTAATGTTTGATGTCTGTATGCTCACCTTGTGCTGCTTATCCCATGTAGAATTTCACTTCTCCTGTCCATATGGACCAGATGGCCTGAAAAGACTGCATTAAAATTATTGTTATTGTTGTTGATATCTCACTTACTGGTGATATCTCACACTTACACACTTACTGGTGATATCTCACACTTACTGGAGATATCTCTCACTTACCGGCAATATCTCACACTTACTGGTGATATCATCTGCATTGGGGCATCTTCCTCAGGTTTGAAGTCTGTCTTTTTCTGTTCTGTGGCGAAGATAAACTTGATCCAGCCAACAATTGCTCCAATTGATCTGATGACACACATGCAGATATCAGTGTCATGATTATACTCCAACTGATCTGATAATACACATGTAGATATCTGTATCACAATAGTTGCTCCAGGTGATCTGATAACACACATGTGGATATCAGTATCATGATAATTGCTCCAAGTCATCTGATAAACAGATAACACAGTTTTCCATACTAAGCCCCCATTCTTTGGAATCAACTTCCTCAGCCTCTCCGTCACTCATCTTTGCTGCAATCTTTCAAATCCATTCTGAAGACCCACCTTTTCCCCTCCTGAATAATTCTCTCAACAGCTCATCCCTTTCCAGTGTGAACTAAAATGACTATTAGTGAGTGAGTGAGTTTTAGAGTTTCAGAATCCATTGGTTGTATTTTTTATTGTGTACTGTTTATGATTGTGTGCTATGACTTGTGTGTGTGTGTGCGTGTGCTTGTGTGTGTTGTGAGTGTGTGTGTGTTGGGGGGGATGAATAATTTTTAGTAATGTTTGGTATCTTGTGTTCAATTTTTCCCTTTTGATATTTACATATGTGTTTTATTTGTAAACGCCTAGGGTTTATTTTCAAGATTAGGTGTAAATGCTAATAATGCCATTGTGTGTGTGTGTGTGTGTGTGTGTGTGTGTGTGTGTGTGTCCATAATGTGTCTGTGTGTGTCAGTGTGTGTGTCTATGTGCCAGCTTGTGCAATACAGTCAACTGTGGAGAAAAGACAGAAGACCAGACACAGAACAAAAGACTCACTTGTCCAGACCCTGGCCTATCTTCTGCTCCAGGTGTTCCCGCAGCTCTCGCTTCTTCTTAAGGCACAGTCCATGCCGCGGTGACGACCTGCCGAACAAAAACAATTTGGTTCAGCTGATTCAGATTCACCACTGAAAAGAGTAAGGAAAAGTAGTGACTGCGCTTCAAAGGCGTGCCTCACAGACTCCATTTCACCCAGGCTGACCAGTCAAGGGGTCAGGAACACCTCTTCAACCACCAGTATGTATGATGGGACATAAAACACAATCCCCCACCCTCGCGACAAATTCACAAGTTAACCCGAAAATGGAGTATGGCTGCCTACATGGTGAGGTAAATAAACAAATATGATCATTTTCATGACGCAGGAAATGAATAATGAGCGCCAAATGGCAACTATCAGCCAACTCTATCATGCCAGGCAGCCTGTTGTGCAAATTACTCTGTGTTTGTAAAGGGCTTAGAGCTTGGTCTCATCATCAACAAGTAATCATGTAACATCATCATAATCACTTCTGATATAATAATAATAATAATGGATACTTATATAGCACACTATCCAGAAATCTGCTCTAGGTGCTTTACAAAAACGCTTTTGATAACATAAAACATTATATCTATGTTACATACACACACCAAAATGTGACCACACACACACACACACACACACACGCACACACGCACGCACGCGCACACACACACGCACGCACGCACGCACACACACACACTGCATACATACATTTTAACATACATGTGTATCTAACAGCTACCCTAACACATACGCACACATAGGCAGGCACAAACTTACATAAACACATGCACACACAATACACATTCATATACATAGTTGTGGACCTGCCACAATTGAACTTATTGCTGAGGGAATAGGTGAGTTTTGAGACGAGATTTAAAAGATGCGAGGAAATCAGAATGACGGAGGTTATCAGGGAGCTTGTTCCACGTCACTGAACAGAATAAATGAAAGATAAACAAAAGCAGCCTGTACTCTTTGTCTAACATGAGCATATTTGAAATCCCACAGTATAGATGCATGTCCTATGGTTGATGAACATTTCCACACTTCTGACTTTGGTTTGGGAAATCTCTACCACAAAATATCAGTCACTGTTTAACTACTCAATCTTTCAAGTCTCATCATAAAACTTTTTTTTTTTAACAATATCTTAAAAAATAGGTCTAGACAGTCTTTGTGCAAGCGTGTGCGCATCAGTGTGTGTGTAATTGGGGGCAAGGTGTGAGAGGGGTGTGAGTTGTGAGTGATATCACACTGTTTTCAAAGTAACATTTTTAGTGAGTTTGTATCGTAACATTATTTATCATATTCCTGTGTCTTGTTTATAGCACATGTACTGTTGAGTGCTCTTTGGGCCGCAGAGTGAGCACTATGTTTAAATACGCACATCACTATCATAACTAACAACCAAAAGTGATGGAGCTGCATTGTAAGCGCTGGTCACTGGTCATTTCTGTGTAATTTTTTTTGCCATCTGTACCTAATACTGCATCAGTTCTGGTCATTTTAAAGTAAGATTACATCATTTCTAACAGCAACTGGACCACCATCTAGAAACCATTTGGGACCCAGTTTGTCCTTAAGTGTTATACTGCATTATGTCTGGTCATTTCTACATAAGACTGAGTTATTTTTGGTCATCTGTACGTTATATTGCACCAGTTTTGGTCATTTTAACGTAACATTTCATTATTTCTAACAGCAGCTGGCCCACCATCAAGGACCCATCTGGGACCCACTTTGTCCTTTAATACCATAATTATTGCACAATTTCTGGTCATTTCAACATAACATTCAATCATTTCTGGTCATCTGCACATTATAGATCATCAGTTCTAGTCATATCAACCTAAGATTGCATCATTTCTAACAGCAGCTGGCCCACCATCTATGACCCATCTGGGACCCACCTGGTCCTCCTATATCACTTCTGATCGTTTTTACATTTGAATCAGGCATTTCTGGTTGTTTCTACATAAGACTGAATTATTTCTGGTCATCTGTATGTAATTTATGGTCCTTTCTACATAAGACTGAATCATTTCTGGTCATCTGCATTTAATGTTGCATCAGTTCTGGTCATTTTAACACAAGACTGCATTATTTCTAACACCAGCTGGCTGGAGATTTTTCCCATCTCCCAGGTCAACATATGTGCAGACCTGCTTGTGCCTGAACCCCCTGCGTGTGTATACCAAAGCAGAAGATCAAATACGCATGTTAAAGATCCTGTAATCCATGTCAGCATTCGGTGGGTTATGGAAAAAAGAACATACCCAGCATGCACACCCCCGAAACGGTCATAAATGTAAAAGCCCACTCGTGTACATACAAGTGAATGTGGGAGTTGCAGCCCACCAACGAAGAAGAAGAAGAAGAAACGACTCACAGCACCAGAGGGATCAGACTGTCCAGAAACTGTTTCTCAAACAGGTGGAACAGCGTGTTGGCCTGGCACACTGTGTCAAAGAAGTAAATCTCCGGCTCCACCTTGGGCTCCGCCAGAGGTATGCCTGCCCGCCAGAAAGAAGAAGAATGAAAGAAGAGCGTGTGTGCAGGCAGGAATGCGTACATGTGCGCACAGCCTCTCACACAAAGAATCACGCAGACATACACACACAATCACTCACGCACACACAAATACACACACAGAGGCATCACACACACACACACACACACACACACACACACACACATCTCAATAACCTTAATCGCAATAACCCTGTCCAAATAGACATGCAATCAAAATGTAACCCATGCACTCATGTTGTGGGGACTCACATCACTGCCCTGAATACCAGGTGTGAGAACGTGAACAGCGTGGACACAAACTGCTCATTCTACATACAGCATTCAACACAGACACATATACAAACATCAACAGTCACACATGCAAACACACATGCAAGCACTCACATATCCACACACACTCACACTCACATTCACACACACAACACACACACACGCAGAGATTTCAAGTAAGCACTGCAATACAAAACACTATTTATAAGGGTGCACTCAGATGTGCACACATAAGCGAACGGATACTTTCTAAACACATAAACACGCAAGTATACATGAAAACACAAATACACACACATGCACAAGCATGCACACACACACACACACACACACACACACACATGCACGAGCATACACACACACACACACACACACAAATACACACATGTACACTCACACAAACATAAGCACCTTCCTTCACAAACAAATTACTTTTTGCACTCCCCAACACTTGTGCACAATCACACATGGCACAAGCTGCAAGCAGGACACACACACACACACACACACACACACACACACACACACACACACACACACACAAACACCACCACCATCACCACCCCACCACAAACCCCACCACGACCCCCATACATACAATGTTCAACTAAAACAGTAGCCTGAACGTTTTTGATGCTGTTAATTGTTCTTACCCAGCATTCCCAACTCCACAGCGTAGTCAATGTGCTGGTTCACCAGGTAATTCACCAACACTTCAAATATCCTCACCGCGTTTGCCGACAGGTCAGAGGAGTATGACAACTGGGCAGCAAAAGACAGGCAGCTGGTCATTATCAACGGCTTCAAATAGCAGGTATTTTACTATTTTACTGCTTCAGAGTTTATTCTCTCTCTCTAATAGAAGAAGACAACAGGGAAAATGAAAGCAGGGTATAGCAGATATATGTATCTTAATGGCTTGAAACAGCTGTTACATGATGACATCATACTGTAACCCCCACTCACCCACCCTACCCCCCCAAACTCCTCCAATAATCCACATATATTCCACATTCCTCACATATTCCAGTCTTCAACATTCCACTATTAACATTCCTACTACGTTCCACATTCATACCACATTCCACCCATACTCCACATTCCTCCAATACTCCACATTCCTCCCAAATTCCCCCTCCCTTGTCACACATTCCTCCAAACATTCCAGATTCCTCCTATATTCAACATTTCTCACATTCTTCCTATATTTCATGTGTCTCCAGCATTACTGAATTCTAATGACAGGTGCAATAGAAACAAAGTGCTATCATTTTGATGGAAAATCACACAGGTAGATGTTAGGGGCCCTGCCCCTGTCCCTTCAGGTGAGCACTCACCACCTGACAGTGACACAAAACTACAGGACCTTTAACCTTGACCTTTACCCCCCAGGTTACACTCACCACCTGACTGTGACAGAAGGCTACAGGACCTTTAACCTTGACATTGGACCCTGACCCTCAAGTGAACACTCACCATCTGACAGTGACAGTAATCTACAGGACCCATAATCTCTACATTTAACCCCCAAGTGACACTCACCACCTAACAGTGACGGAAGGTTACGGGACCTTCAACCCTGTGCCCCTGATGAGCACTCAGCTCTTGACAGAAGCAGGCTACAGGACCTTTAACCTTGACCTATAACCCCCAGGTGAGTACTCACCACCTGACAGTGACAAAAGGCTACAGAACCTTTAATCTTGACCTTTGACTCTGACCCTCAGGTGACACCACCTAACAGCGATAGAAAGCAACGGGACCTGTAACCTTGACCTTTCTCCCCATGTAACACTCACCACCTGACAGCGGCGGAAGGCTACGGAACCTTTAACCTTGACCTTCACCCCCCATGTGACACTCACCACCTGACAGCGGCAGAAGGCTAATGGACCTTTAACCTTGACCTTCACCCGCCAGGTGACACTCACCACCTGACCGCAGCGGAAGGCTACTGGACCTTTAACCTTGACCTTTATCTTCCCAGGTGACACCACCTGACAGGGACAGAAGGTTACAGGACCTTTCAACCTTCACCCCCCAGGTGACACTCACCACCTGACAGCAGCGGAAGGCTGTGGGACCTTTAACCTTGACCTTTACCTCCCCAGGTGACACCACCTGACAGAAGGCTACAGGACCTTTTGAACTTAACCCCCATGGTGACACTCACCCTCCTAACAGTGACATAAAGCAACAAGACCTTTAACCTTGACCTGTGCCTCCCAAAGATGACACTCACCACCTGACAGCGGCGGAAGGCATTCTTGGTTTCCTGCAGGATGCTGATGGCAACCTCCTGGGACAGGAAGGTTTCCCCCCCAAAGTTCTCCACCACCGGCCCCCCCGCCTTGGTCACCGTGCCGATCTTGGCCTGGATGTCACGCTTCAGGTCGTGGATGCTGCCCACAGACCTTCAGTGTTTCACGTCATCACCCCCGGCAACGTCGTCAGCTGTGGCGTGACAGGTCACACCTCTAGTAATAAAAATAATTCTATTAACTGCCTTGTTGACGCCCACCCCTCATTTGGGGTTAAAAACTGTGCATTGGGTAAAATACCCTGTAAAAGTCCAGCCCTCATTAGGGGTTAAAAACTGTGCACTGGGTAAAATACTCTGTAAAAGTCCACCCCTCGTTAGGGATTAAAAACTGTGCATTGGGTAAAATACCCTGTAAACGTTGAGCCCTCATTCTGGGTTAAAAACTGTGCACTGGGTAAAATACTCTGTAAACATCCACCCCTCATTTGGGGTTAAAAACTGTGCATTGGGTAAAATACCCTGTAAAAGTCCACCCCTTATTAGGGGTTAAAAACTGTGCATTGGGTAAAATACTCTGTAAAAGTCCAGCCCTCATTAGGGGTTAAAAACTGTGCACTGGGTAAAATACTCTGTAAACATCCACCCCTCATTTGGGGTTAAAAACTGTGCATTGGGTAAAATACCCTGTAAAAGTCCACCCCTTATTAGGGGATAAAAACTGTGCACTGGGTAAAATACTCTGTAATAGTCCACCACTCATTAGGGGTTAAAAACTGTGCATTGCTTAAAATAACTTGTAAGCAGAGACAAATCAAAGCCCTTCCAAAAAAGTCATTCAGTCATCACCTTCCTGTGCAGGCAACATCTCCTATGATAACAATGAAGACACCCATAGCAACAAGAGAGTTGGCCTGGCAAAATTTCATCATAAATTTCCACCTGTGCTTGCAGTTGGCTGCTGAGACTAAGAACCAGAAAATCATTCTCAGAGGGTCATATCATGGAACATTCTCTCCAGCAAGCTATCCAGTAAAGTAGATCTATTTAACGAGAACTACAAACACATGAAAATAGTGTCTTTATGTCTTGCTATTCAACTGTTATGGTTAATCAATTTGCGAAGGACCAGAAGAAATATCTACTTCTTCTACCTTTTCTCCCTCAACTCTATGAAGAGTTATTGGGGCACCACACTGAAGAACTGTTAACCAGATTCCTCCAGGTCTGTTGGCTGTATGTCAAAGCCTGGATCTCTGTATACAGCATCTTTATCATTAAAAAACTGTGGACTGACAACGTTGCAGAGAGGACGGGAAAACCATTTGCAGAGACCCAGGCTTTAACACACACAACAGACAAGACCTGGAGGAATCTGGTGAACAGTTCTGTGTGGCTCCCCAATCACTCTTCACTAAGTAAAGGGAGAAGAAGAAGAAAAAGAAAGAGGAGGAGGAGGAGATCATTCTCTCCAGGCGCTCACCCTCCTGACTGGATCTGTCTCTTCTGGTGGTCCTTGGATGCGTAGTAGTGCTGCAAAATGGACGTACAGCGTGTGCGTAGATAGTGCAGCTCCTCCCTGCAATCACACATACAAAAAAAACAACTAGTTGATGACAAAAAACAAAAAACTATAATACACCACAAACCATAGTCAAACTGAACTATACAGTGCCTATCATGTAATTGGTTGCACTACCAGGACAGACAGGCATCCATCGACCTCAGGAGACTGTGCAGTAGTGCTCTGCGTGATGTTATGAAATCAAAAACAGTGTAAATACATTTAACTAAAGAATGAACACACACACACACACACACACACACACACACACACACAACACACACACACACGTGGACACATACACACAGACACAACCAGACACGCTCACACACACACACACACACACACACACACAAACACACACACTCACATACTATCACTCACACAAACACACAGACAAAGACACAGACACACACACACACACACACACACACACACACACACACACACACACTATTCACTCATGCACACACACCTACATACCATCACTCACACACACAGACACACACAGACACACACACACACACAGCACTGACTCAATGTATTTGTCCAGACGCTGACTGAAGATGGCGCGGGTCAGCTTGGTGAGGAAGGTGCTGTCCGTCCCCAGCTTGAACTTGCCCAGCTCTGCAGCCAGCTTGTTGGTTCTGCACAACATGCACACACCATATGTCCACACTTTTTTTCACCTCACCATCTGCATCATTTCAGTAGCTTTACTCCCACAGCTTTACTCCCACACTGCTCATTTTGAGCACCCACACACACAGCTACACCTGCGTCTGGCAGTCTACAGGACACTATCAATGATTAGGTCGCCAAGAGGCCACACACCAGAGGAGACTCTGCACTGCTGCTGAGTGACCTTGGTGGTGTTCAGTAGTGCCTGTTCTGATCTGACATTCGCAGGACACCACCGACTAAACCCCTGACTGACAACAGTAATTGCTTTGTTACAGAGCCAGGCTGAGTGAGTGTACCCTCCAGAGCGGAGACCGACAACACCTCCCTACAATGACAGACTCTCATGAAGTCTCACAATTTTCGTCAGAGTCATCAAATATTAACCAGCTGCTGTGGTGAAGTGGTTGGCATCACGGACTGATGATTAGGAGGGTGCAGGTTCAATCCCTATCACAGGTGGGGTTTTTCAGCCCATGGCCAGCTCCTTTACCCAAAGCCAAGTCTGCTATGGGCTCAAATGGGAAGACTGGGACCTCACAGTCGAGGGTCATCTATTTGGCAGATTGTGTCTTTGGGGGTGTTGCTCGCATTCACTGACCAACGCTGCAGGTATCTTATCTCTAAGCCTGGCTGATGCCCACATATGTTGTGAGAGTACATCCTTGTCAAGCAGTCCCAAACCTAAATGGACTCCCCCTTAGCAGCAGCAGCATCATCCCATTCATCATGTCCCAAATTCCGAGGACAAAATAAAACAACTGCGGCTGAAGGAATGTTCAATAACCTGTTCACAATTTAACACCATGAGGATTGACCTTACATGCCTTGAAAGACTGCTTGCAGACCTTTGCACTGCTTCTCCCATCATCCAGTGATCAGGACTGTGTACCATAATTTTCTGAATTTTCTGGCAATTTTGTTGGGGGTGTTTTCCCTCCGTTTCTGACAACATCACTTTATAACCCACAGCACTTTATTCCTGGCGAAATCAGTTTGGACATCCGCATGAAGGGATCAGGTTCTGTTCTAATGCTGACAAGGAGCTGATGACAGGAGTGAACAATGTGACAACAGACTCACTTTGTGCACAGGTCAAACAGGTTCTTCAGGTACTGCTCTGGGTCGCTTCTGTTCTCCAGCATCGACGACACGTGGCGCTGCCAAACACACAGGGAACCGCTGATCATGGGCTTCACATGTTTGTATGCATGCAACACACACACATTCACACACACACACACACTACACACATACATATACACACTATACACTTCACACACACACACACACACACATATTCACACACATACACATATTCACACACACACACTTCACACACACACATACACACACTACACTCCACACGCACACATACACACACTACACACACATACACATACACTACACACACACACACACAAACACACACACACACACACATTCACACGCACACAAATACACTCACATACATATGGGCATCCCATAAAGTACTTGCTGTAATTCATAAAGACGAGTGTTAAATACACAGACAATCCCAACCCCACTCCACACACCCCCATACACACACAATCGACACACAAACAGAGCCTACCTGTATTTTATGCTGAAAAATGTGCTGGACAAACTTGCCCATCACAGCATCAGGGTTGGCAAACACCTCAGTGATGAGTACCCACGTCCTCTCACACAGGGGCACCACCTCTTCAAACAGGTTGTCCTTCACATAGGCATTCTGTCACACACACACACACACAGAAGTGTTGATAATATGTCTTGCTTTGTGTCATTAATTTGTATTTGTTCTATATGGTGAGAGACTGTGAGAGTGAGTGTGAATTAAGTGTGAATTTGAGAGTGAGAGTGAGGAATAGAGTGAGAGAGAAAGGGAGAGAAGAGCGAATGAGTGGGTGTGAGCGTATGTGTGTGTGTGTGTGTGTGTGTACATGTGTATGTGTGAGAGAGATAGAGAAAGAGAGTGTGACTGTGCAAGATCATGCACGCTGTATTCATGCATGACTGTGAGCTTAAGTTGATTTTACATACTTTTTTTTTTGCTTCAAATTTATTGGTATCAAATATTTACTTGTACATGGGAACACAGGCCACACACACAGAGATTAGATGGGGTTGGCAGGTGGATGGGAGGTGGGATGGTGGGTGGATGGGTAGGGTGTTGGGGGTGGAAGAAAGGAAGGATTGATGGGTGGGTGAAAGAGTAGGTACAGGTGGGTAGATGGATAGATGGGTGGATGGATGGATAGATGGAAGGAAGGTTTGATTAACGGGTAGAAGGTGTGAAATGGTAGGTGGATGGATTGATGGGTGGACCGATGTGTGGGTAGATGGATGGGTGGATAGATGATTGGTGGGTGGATCAATGAAAAAAGCAAAACAAAAAACAAGAAAAAAAAAACCAAGAAGGTAAGCAAAAACTGCTCAAAAGGACCGTACAAGTTAAATCATAGTTCACAAACCTTCTGGCTTTCATCGATGAAGGTCTCAATGCACCTGCCATAGCCCTGCCAAACAGAAGGAAAAACAGTGGTGTATATTTATGGCATACTAAAAATTATGCACAAATATACACACAGCTGAAAATATACAGTTGAACAAGTCTTGAAACTAGTCACACTGCACACAGCTCGTATTTCTTGCACCATCTCATTCGTACAGAAAGTTCGGAGATTGATTCTGGAATGAAATGCTTAACCCATGCAGGTATCTGTTGCCCTGATAAAAGCAGAGTTCTGACCTTGAAGTTCTGCAGCACCGCAGCGATGCGTTTCATTTTGCGTTTGTCAGTCTGCTGGTGAGCCAGACGGAACTCTCCAATCAGCTCCTCCTCCACATGGTCGTACTTCTCCGCTATCTTCTGCCGCGCTCTGTCAAACCTGGACACACAAATAAAACACCTCCAGCAAAACTGTGCATGTACAGCAATCAGTGTTTGAGCATTTGGTTGGATGTCTGTTGTGCAGGGTTATGGGTGCTGTCTGAATGTTCAAGTGCATGTTTTTCACACATGTGTTTTGACACTGTGCAGCACAACTGCACATGGTTTCACATGGAAAAGAACTATATAAATTCTATTTTTACTATTATTACTATCATCATCATTATTATTATTATCATCATCATCAAGATGTTACAGTTTCTTTTCAAAGCACAACCCTTTCTTATGTGTTCTTATTCCAGTCACATGCACACACAGTGTGTGTATATATATGTATATATATATATATATATATATATATATATATATATATATATGTCTGTACCCATCATTCACTTTTTTTTTATTTACAGAGGAAAATGCTGATATTACAAAACTCAAATTATGCAAAATGAGGATATACATAACTTTGCTAAAATGTTGTTCCGCATCTATGTTTTATCATTTGCTGGCATTCTGCATTTTTACAAATTCCCTAAGAAACTGACAAAAGGTAATGGTTAAGTATATGTAATTAAATTGTAATTTCAAACTTTGCTGGATGTATTCCATGATCATATCTAACACCAGCTTCCAGCAATTAGATACGCTCAACAGCTATTCTCACTATAAATCAACAGTTAATGTTTCTAATAAACTAACGTAGAACACCCAGAATCATTCAATCTAGAGTGCATATGTGTGTGTGTGTGTGTGTGTGTGTGTGTGTGTGTGTTGTGTGCATGAGCATTTTTTGTTGTGTGCACGTATGCGTTTGTTGCATGTGTGGCGGGTGTAATTCTGGTGTGGTGCCATTCCATTAACCCCATTTTTGTAGTGCCTCGAGCCCTTTTTTGTGAACAGGCCCTATATAAATTCACACTTTTATCAATAACTATCCTCAGTAATGATTAACAATATGATAGATGTGTTTCTGACTAAACCATCCAGTGGATAATCCAGTATCATATTTTACAGTGATCATTTCCTTTCCCTTTACCTTCCACCGACTGGCAGTTCCAGAGCAATCAGATGAAGTTTCTGGATGATGTCTGCTGTTAGCTGAAGCTGAAACAACACCAGCACGTAATAATCACAGGGTTCCCACAGATGCGACCAAACAAAAAATTCTCCAGACCTTTACCAGACCTTCTCCTTCCCAGACTGAACATTTTCCATCCAAAACACAAAGCCAAACTGAATCAAATACTGTCTGCCACAGCACTGATGAAAGAGACTGGAGAATATCCTGCTATTGATTTTAATTTACCTACTTTCTCTTTGTTCAACTGCTTTTTGGGTTGTTGTTGCTGTTTTTTGTTTGTTTGT
Source organism: Babylonia areolata (assembly GCF_041734735.1). Lineage (NCBI taxonomy): Eukaryota > Metazoa > Mollusca > Gastropoda > Neogastropoda > Buccinidae > Babylonia > Babylonia areolata. The sequence continues at coordinate 33,974,963 of NC_134879.1, forward strand.
TTTTTTAATGCATTTATCTCTTTATTGAATGGTAATGGTCAAGGGTTTTTAAAAAAATAATAATAATTAAAATAAAATAAAAAAAGATTTTAGCCATCCTGATAGGCAAAACAATTTTTTCCAAGAGATTTCAGCCTCTGAAATGGTTCTGTCATTATCCCAGACTCTTCCAGACTTGCAAGACTCAGTACAAACCCTGTTTTTATATATACATGCAGTTCAGAGAATTTCCAACGCCTGCTGTTTTGACTGCTTTATTTGAAATTTTTCAAAATCACTTTGTTTACATATATATACATGTACTAATATGAAAGTAAATAAAAGCTTCAAAGCATCTATGGGAATCAGACATATCTATGAAAGCTGATTAAGAAGACTGACAGAGATTACACACATATAGACTTAAGAATGATACTGGAATGATCAAAGTACTCTGCAATCACATGAATACATACTTAAATGAACACTGGCACCACCAGTGTCCACATGTCAACAGATGTGACAAAGGAGTATTTCTACCTGTACTGCCAAATCATACCTTGTCATCTCCATTCTTTTCTATTCATTACAAATTTTCACTTACACATTTATCAGTTTTATTAATTAGTGATTGATTAATTCATTCACAAATTATCAGTTGATAAAATTATTCACAAGCTGGAAGTCAACAAAAAATAAATCTGAGCTACTTTGATTTAAAAAAATAATAATAATAACCTGGTGTTTGCACAGAATTAACCTGTTAATGTTTGTATTAACTATTTTTCCCAATCGATCAACAGTTAACATTTCTAACACATATTCTCACCACTAAGTAACAATTATAGATCTATCCGTTTTTTTTACTTTTTAACTTTACCATTGAGTGGATAATCCAGTATATATACAATTTTTGCCAGCAGTGATCAAGTTATCAGTTTATCACTTATTCTCAAGCTGGAAGCCAGCAAAAACAATAAATCTGAGCTACATCTTACAAGAATACAGGTGTTGTGTAAAATGTACCTAGAATATCTGAAACTGACATAAGCTTACAGTTTGGCCAACAGCAAACTGAAAGCTGTATGATCAATAGTTTCTTTACTGCACTGGGATTTCATTTACATCTTAGTCTTTTGTGAAGGACAATGACTCCCAAACAAGGAGACAAGACTTCCAATGGCTCTTAATGCTGCTGCCTTTGGGGACAGTTGGCTTTTACTGACTGTCCTAAAGCCAACTTGGCTGAGAGTTGGGGATTTAACATAGGCAAGACACTCTCCACTGTAATCAAATTCTAGCCCAGACAGTCGGGAACAGCAGTTGTCTCCGCTGCTGTCCTGATGGTCCATCAATTAATCAATCAATCAATCAATCATTCAATCACTCTACTGTCTGAAACAGAGCACAGAAATTCACCTTCAGGCTCGTCGTAAAGAAAATAAAAACTTATTTCAAAAGACAGTTACTTTTAAAAGGGGAGACATTCAGTCGGACACGACTGTTTATCATACAAATACCTGAAAAGGATCAGTCAGCACAGACGATGTAAGCGGCTGCTCCGTCAGGAACTCGGCCAGGTAGTTCATCAGTCGCTTGGCCTCTACAGCCCGCGCTCTGGGGATGTTGACTCCCTCCAGCTGGTCGCCAAGGTGAACGACCTTTGTGGCCACATAGCTGATCCGCTCATCCAGCTTCTGGAAGTCTGTGTACAGTTTCTGTCCACAGGGCAAACAGATGACTGTCATGAGGACAAAATATACACTACAATATGATATTACAATATATTACAATACAATACAGTGAAGCACAGTACAGTACAGTACAAATCAATACAATACAAATCAATACAACATAATGTCACTTTATCAATCTATCACAGAGGAAATCTTAATGTCTGCTCTGACATACATCAAGATTCACATAAATATAATCATAAGAAGTTACAGGCAAAACTACAAAATTTTAAAAGATATCATCAGCACAAAAATTTAACTAATCCTATGTTTCACAAGTGCATGTGCGCACACACTCACACACACACACATAAAGCACACACAAACATACATACAAACATACACACAGAACACTGCTTTAGTTCCATTTAAATGTTTAAAGTTCTCCTGAAAATGGTCTTGTTTAACTTACGAATTACATAAATATATACCATTATTATTCATCTATCACACAGAATGAGTATGACTCATTTCATATTCGTACTATGATCTGTTTTTAAGTCTAAACTTTTCATGATTCCAAACACACACACACATACTCATATGCATGCACACACACACACACACACACACACACACACACACACACAATAATAATAATAATAATAATAATAAAAGGACATTTAGTAAGCCCAATCCAATGATACAAAAGCCCTGAGTGTTTAATTTTTTTTTTTTTAATGCAATGACGAATGCATACTAAAAACACAAATACACCCACACGCACAAATCATCCCATTCCAACTCCATCCCACAAACCCACACCTATTCCACACAAGATGTAGACACACACACGTGTGCACGCACAACTACTGTTCAAGGCATATGAACATGCGTACATTTGAAAATAGTAAAAACAATAGAATTAGAAGTCAAAAATTAACTTGATTAAAACATGAAAGTGAAGACAAGGAGTTGTTTACTTATTTGAATGGCTGGAAATAAATGAGTTTTCAAAGAGATTTTGAAAGAAGGGCAAGAAACAGAATGACAGACAGGAAACGGGAGATCCATGTGGAAGAAGCCTGGAAAGAGAAAATGCGTTTTCCAAATGATCTGGTTCAGCAGGAGAGAATTTTTAAGAGAAGGTCATCACCTGATGACCGAAGCTGGCAAGATGGAGAGTATTAATGCAGAAGCTTAGAAGAGTAAGGAGGAGACATGCCAATCATAAATTTGTAGCACAGGAGAGAGAGTTTGTAATCTATTCTTTTCTCAATAGGCAGTCAGTGAAGGGAGTAAAGGAGAAGAGTAATAAGAGCAGATTTGGGACAGCGCAAAATAAGTCATGCAGCATAGTTTTGGATTCTCTGAAGTCTGGATAACAAGTAGTTGGGACATCCAGTGAGCAAAGAATTACAGTAGTCAAACCTAGATAGGACCAGGGAACAGACAAGGGGTTTTTTTTGCATCTTGAGACAGAAAGTGCCAAATAAAGCCTATTCTACGTAACTCAAGGTAACATATCTGACAGATAACCATACATGTACATGCACAAACACACACACACACACCTGATTTGTTTTCTGCAGTTCCGCAACCCGTGCCCAATGACGTTTCTCTTCTTCGTGCGCAGCCGCCTCCCAGGAGTCAATGTCTTTCTGCACTTTGGCATTCTTCTCCTGGAGCTCTCCAATCATTTTCTCAAAGGCTCCGTGAAGCAACATGGGGTCAAAGTCCTCAGGCTTGCTGCGGGCCCGAGGGCCCATTGTCTTCCATGCCAGACGCTCCACAAATTCGTGGACGCTAAATGGCTCCTGAAAAACATTGCACTAAAAATGTCAGATTAGTCACTAGTACTGAAACATATAGGATAACAGCAGAGAGTTTTCTTTTCTTTTGGATGATTATTCACAGAGTTAAGAGAGAGAAGAAGGTATAGAGTTGAACTTTCTTCATCTTAACTCTTTCACCAACAAGTTTCTGTGTGAAAAACACTCGCCAGTTCCAAATATTCTAGACTCAGTGCTCTCAGTCACAGGCTTAGTTTACATCAAAACAGCACAATGGACATGTTCACTTCAAACTCGGTCTGGGGCAAAGGTTAGTCATTCTTTTATTGTGCAGGAAACTGGCTGTAGATGTCAAACTTTGTTACAATATGAAAAATGGTCCTCTTCATATGACCCTAATGTTGACGAAAGTCACCTATGGGGGTGCACTGTCTGGTCAAGTGAAGTCACCTCAAGCACTGAAATAGTTAAGATGACTTTTCACAAACAAGTCTTACTGTCTGCCAGCAAAATTATTTCTCGGCAGTAGTGACTCCCAAATTTCACACAAAAAATACAATAAGATAAAAATCAGGTGATGATACTTATCACTAATCTGCATGTCCATCTATGTGCAGTTGAGCATGCCTGTGTGAGGATGAAAGTTTGTGTGCGAGCGTGCGGACGTGTGTGTGTGTGTAAGAGTGTGTGCATAAGCAAGTGCACGTACAAATGCACTGTATCAGTGTATGCTTCAAAGTTTACAAGTGTGCTGCATAAATGTACCACAATCAGTTCTGCGGAGACATTTCACTCATGAATTGGATGACAGAATATCGCTAAGTGGGCGTTTCCAAAACATCTCCATATTTTTGCATTTCTTGACCCGGTAATTACCATTCCAACATTTTCGTGATTTCAGTGTTATTCGACAGACATATAATACTGAAACCAGCAACAAAAGTCAACAATCACAATCGCTGCATCTTTTTCTCGGTAATTCCCATCACAGTAGTTAAATTCAGTCACTGTATGGTATGTAAGATTCAGAAGCTGATCTCATGTATTAAACACACGAACTACCGATCGTATTTCAAGTTCAGACTGAAAGCAAATCATTTGTTGATTACGCACTCACCTGATCAAGCTCCTCCGCCGACATGTTTGCCGGTGGTTTGTGTTTTCGGTTGCACACTTATTCACGTCAGTATCATCCAAGGGATTCGATGTAATAGCGGAAGTGCGAGCAGTGATGAATCTACTGGCCGTCATTGATATTTGTTCCCCTCTATAAATCTACCACCAGGCATAAAAAAATTGACAAAATATTTTTAGTGTACGACTTTGTTTCAGTTCAGTTAATATGTTGTGTCATAGTATTATCTAGTATTATAACTACATTTGTTTTATACAGCACATATTGTGTTATGTAGATGCTTGAACATTATAGAAGCAGGGCCGTCTTTAAGGGGTTATTCAATGGGTAGGATCCGTCTTCGCAAGGGAAATAACTTCCAAAAAATATAATTATTCCCTGCACATAAACATCGTCAGCTTGATCCAGAGAAGTTCGCAATGCAAAGAAATCTCTCTGTCTCCTTCAGTTTATCATAAAGTAGTTGATGTTTCTTGCTTCAGCGAGTTGATTGTGGCCACACAACAGAAGAAGAAGAAGAAGACCTGACTGAGCTTCTATTTGGTCAACACACACACACACTCGCTCATACACACACACGAGCGCGCGCGCGCGCGCACACACACACACACACACACACACACACACACTCGTGCATTCATTGATGCTCTTGTTGGCATCTTCCTTTCCGCATGTCACCATGCATGTATTTTAATGTCCTACTTTAGCTCCCTAAATTCCTGGAGCTGAATTTAGGATGCTGAAGTAGGATTTTACCCATTTTGACAAGTCAAGACTTCTGGAAGGGTAGCCAACATCGACTTGTCGCCAAATCTGCTACACAATTTCTTTCCCTGTTGGAAACACAGGACACACTAGTCCTGCACGAAACATGGTTTCATTTGTACACACCACACCCACCACTTGAATCAATCCACCCACAACTCACTTGCTCCCACTAACACATTGGTAAAACGTGTCAGACATGCACACAATGCACTTGCATGCAGTGACCCATACACCCATTAAGTTCCTTGATCACATCCGCTCACTGACTGAACAACTTCAATCCATTTACAAACACCCATGGTCAGTAGTCAGGCTTGCGAGCACGCTCACCCACATCAACCCATCCATCTATTCACACTGCCCACCCTCCAAAATCCACACAACTGTCATCCTCATTCACCTGTTTCAAGATTGCCTTTCTATACAGTTGCCCTGTGTGTATGTGTGTGCACGCACACCTGTGCACATAAATATATTGACACTCATGGATTGTGTGTTTGTCTGTCTTTGAAAGAGAGGTTGAATTGGCAAAACATGAATAGTGGGTAGGTAAAATAGGTCTGAGTCAAACTCTCAGTTATATCTGCACAAATGAAAGTAGGTGAATCAGAATAGGCGAATCAGACCTGTTCCAACAATCCAGTTACATTCATCAGACCATGCCAGCTGGAAGCCACTCACAATATAGCCACCAAATCACCCACTATACTGCCACGATCCAAACACTTTCAACTCATTTCCATCCATCCATCCACTCTCAGATTCACATGCTTGAAGCTAATCCCATGTGAACAACAGAGTGAACGGTGGGTGTGCTTTAGTGTGTAGATTATTTAAATTTCAGTGACTGAAACATCGACTTAAATTTCAGTGACTGAAGCATTGACTCGACTCATTCCTTTGGATTCCTTGCTAAAAACAGGGCCACAACAGCACTCCTCCAGTGAACTGTCTTCTTCAGAGGGGCCCCAAGTGCATCTGGCTGCCTTGTCCTCCATGCTTTTTCTCAATGTCTGTCTTGGTCTTAAAGCTGTCTTGGTCAGCCCACTCTTCTTTCCTATTGACGGTTCCACTCAAAAGCTTCTCATGTTGTTTAAGAGGTGCTTATGTTGTGCGTGTTATAGGAATATGTGTATGTACAGCTTGCACACACATGAATACTATGACAGATCAGTGGGCGACAGTTTCTCTGAACTCTTTTACTTGCAGAAACTGTTGATATCCTCTGCACATCTAGTTACGGATGTCATGTCTATTTTTAGATGGGTTACAATGGACACAACAGTGTCAACCTCCATTGCCTTTCCTGAATTCATTGTTTTTTGTTAATCCCCATGAAGTTTTCTTGGCATTGATTTTGAAGGTGGTTTTTTTTCTGTCATGTAGATCGTGCCATCTGTACAAAAAGAGACTTCCACTGTGAAATCTTAAATTAAGATTTTCTAGTTGTTTGGTGTAGGTCTACTGGAGACCAGTGTTCCCATTTTGGTCTTCTTCATGACTCAGTCAACGACCAGGTGGAGAATGGATGGTGACAAGAGACATCCATGTCACACCCGTTTTCACATCTAGAGTCGTCATTCAGCTGTTGAATTTGTCATTGTTGCTAACAGTAATACTGTCCTTGTCCAGCTGTCTGCACAGGGCCACATCAGTTGCTGGATTTTGGCAACGAACTTTGCAATGACTTAAAGGATGTTCTTTTTCCATAAATAATCACCTGCCTTAATCATATTGAAAACTGGACAACAGTTCTAGATGTATGTCTGTGTGCGCACACATGCGCATGTGTGTGTGTGTGTTCTTCCAGGTGCATTCTTCAGTCATGTTTGTCCATTTATTTAGATAGGTTTCTGTTGTTCCAATCCAACTTTCAGTGACAAAGTAAAAAATGTCTGTTGTGTTTGAATTTCAATGTTAGAAGAGTGAAATGTTGACAGAATCAGAGGATCTTGTAATACCATGAAGAAAAGAGTGCATGTGGGTTACACTGGGAGTTCCGATTTGTCACTACGTAGTTCATTTTTGCATGTCAAATTTGTGCTGCTCTCCACAGTTCAGTGCCACCCTTCTTCTGTTTGCAGGTGTTTTGTTGGTGGGGTTTTTTTTCAGAATTTTACTGAAGACAACTGTTTTGTTGACATGATTTTGATTTTTATGTGTGCCAAGTGCTTGCTGCACACAGAAGCTTGATTTATCATCTGAAAGACTAAACCCAGACCACAAACTCTTGGTGTGTGTGTGTGTGTGTGTGTGTGTGCACATGGATATGTTCATGTGTAAATGTAATGGTGTTGGATTTGGAAACAAACAGAACATTTTTCTTTTTTTTTTAACCTTTAATTTGGGTGAGAAAAGACCAACAGAAACAAAAATGCAGAAAATCAGTAATGAAATAAAAGATTCCAACCCTCCCTCAAAAAGTAAAAAAAACAACTGATGATAACATTTAAACGATAACCCAGCACAACAGAAATCCACAGAGGAATATATAGATTTCTTCCTCTTTTTTTCTTTTTTTTTCTTATTCTGCACCTCTAATAATAATCCTATGTTTTAATTTTTCCATTTCAGCCTTTGTCAAATCATGTATTGTTTTAACTTCAGAACTTAAAATTTTCACTTACAATAATACAAACACATGCTGTTCTTTTGTTTGATCAAAGTCTTTATTAATGAGAACAATTACAAGAACTGTCAGGTATTTAGTCCCAGTATGTTTTCCACATATATCCATCTCTTTCACCCATTCCATGCTTCTGTAGAAAAAACAACACACACACATGGTAATCGTACACACACAATCACACACACCCCACCTCACACTTCCAAGAGCCTCACAACTAGAACACACAACAGTTATAGGTAGAGTCCTTCTGGGGTGCCCTCATTCTTGCGGTACAGGACATTCTCTTTGGCCTTGGCGAAATCCTCGTTACGTACTTTCATACGTCTTTCTCGCAGTGCCAACAGCCCAGCCTCTGTACAAATTGCCTGGAAAAAAAAAATCATTGAGGACAAAATCCTAATACAACTCAGTGTAACTGAAACAAGTACACTGCCCACTCCATCCCTTTTCTTCTCTCTCCATTCAACATGCTTCTTCACTTCCCATTTTGCATGAAGAGGTCATGAGTTGGTCTGAAGATCCTTCTCAGTTTACAACCCAGAAGCACAATTAAAAGTGAACCATATATTTAGCTGAAAAACTTTTTTTTTTTTTTAAAACAACTCAATACATGAATGGATATCATTAACCCTACAATATACTTAGCCACCGTTTGAGGAAGGCCAAGAAACACCTGGCAACGTGACCTTGAGGCAGAAACCAAGAGGATGGGATATACCTGGAGACAGCTGGAGAGAATAGCCCAGGACAGAGGACTCTGGCGGACTGTTGTCGGCGGCCTATGCTCCAGGGGGAGTGATGGGCCTAAGTAAGTAATACTTAGCCACCCCCCCCCCCCCCCCCCCACTTCCCCCCAACCCCAAAAAACCAACAACAACAAAAAACTAAACAGACATGATTAACCCTATGGTAAACTTTGGACAATACAACAGACATTTCACCATCTTTGTACTTTTCAACTTGTCCTCATCCCGTATCCACACAAACTCTCCTTCATGTGCCCCCTCCCCTCCCCACCATACTCACCTTTATATCTGCACCAGACAGGTCATCTTTAGACATGACATAGTCATCAATGCTGACATCCTCTGCAAGGGTCATACGTGAAGTATGAATAGTAAAAATGCGACGCTTCGTTTTCTCATCTGGCAGGGGGAACTCAATCTTCCGGTCAATGCGACCTGGTCGGATGAGGGCAGGGTCAAGGGTTTCTATTCGGTTTGTGGCCATGATAACCTGTGAACACAAACATTGAGAGGTTTGAAAACACCAAACAGATGTACTTTTATTCTTATCATATCATCTAAAAACCTTTCTGCACTTTTTAATCAAGTTCACACAGTCATTAACCCCTAGGCTGCCTGCATGACGAGATAACTCGTCATGGCAAGCATGTATGCTTCGCTGCCACAATGACGAGATAACTCGTCATCGAAATATTCTGACTTTTCCCTGGTTTGCATTCACTTCATTGACAAAAATAGTGGTAGCTTTAGCCTGGGGAATCTCTCTAGATTCTATTCATAGCTAGAAACCCCATCTACGTCATGAAGCAGTCCTTTATTTGAATGTATTGGTTAGGTCACTGTCCAAGTGTTTGCCTGACTTCTCTCCTCGCTCGCTCAACAAAATGTCGGACTGACGCCATGCTCAAGACAAACGATCGTGACGAACTAAATCAACCAAGATTTCTTTCTTTAGCTGATGCTCAGAAAGAATTGAAGCGTAAATCTGAAGGAGAAGATAGTGATGAACATTTATAGGACGATCTGATAGAAAATAAAGGGAGCAGTCAAGAGAGTGGCCAAGATGCAACTGTCAGTGAGTGATGCCGGCTGTACAGATGTTAGCAGTCGACAGAAGATGACCGAATTAGCAGCAGAGCGATATTCTTGGCACGCAGCCAACGCGGTCTGATGAGAACTGAATCAAGTGACCGTGTGAGAGGGGTGAGGAGGAGGGGGGGTGGAGACTGAGGGGGCGTGGCCTCACATTCATCTTCTCTCACTTGGAGAAGTCACACTGTATTGTGTATCTATCTCTTAAAAAATATATATATATTGTGGTTGTTCTAGTATGATTTTGTGTTTGCAGATATCCATTTGTCCAGAAAATATGTTTTTGTGCAAATTACCTGACTAATGTTTGTAATGAACAAGTTGAAAATGTGACAAAAAACAAAACACTGATTTCAAAACAACAGCATGTCACTAAAAATATATAAAATGGGAAAACAGCATGTGTTTTGTATTCTTTATTCATTTACCTTTCAGAAAATATATACTTTTATGGGTCTTTCTCCAATAACAAAGAGCACAGAATTTTTGGAAAATTTATACCCGTTTTTTGTGAAAAAAAACCCCTGGCAAATAGATTTCAATTAAATTTTATTTTCCTGGCAGCGAAAGGGTTAAAGTGACAACAAAATTGTAAAGATTTCAAGTGGATGGTATCACCTCTTGTGAAGAGAGGGGACTTGTGAATGAGAAATTTGTAATTTGAATTCTGCAGTCGCCTCTGGATTTGGGGTTTGAAACACCCTTGCTTGTATAATTTGAAAATCATGTGTACTGTTGAACTATCAAAGACTATTTAAACCAAAGACCTACCCCCACTCCCCTTTTCTTCACCTTGCCTGTTCACTTTTCGGGGGGGGGTATGTACATTTTTAATCCTATACAGATATGTTTAAAGTACTTTTAATTTAACATAAGTTCATAAACACATCCTTTATGGACATCAGTGCCTAATCTAGGCAGAATACTCATCTCCAGTGGTGTTAACTCTATCATTTTATTTCAAAATAGGCTAACAAAGCTCACATTACATTTTGTTCACCTGATAAGGCATTTAACCCCATGTATGCTTACTCTCAAAATCAGAACATGGAAATATTTTGTAGTACAGGAATACACACATACAAGTCACACTTAAAAAGTCTGTGTATAAACTGATATGTCACTGAGAGGGTAACTGTCTCTTACATACCAAGAACACTTATTCTGTTACAAGTATGACAGCTGACAAAACCAGAATGCTATTCCATTGACCACACAGCTAAATAAACTTACCTTAACATCCCCTCGAGAGTCAAACCCATCCAGCTGATTCAGCAGTTCCAGCATAGTTCTCTGAATTTCACGCTCACCTCCACTGTTGGATTCATATCTGTGGTAGAAAGAAAAACATACCTCTCATTAATAATAATCTGTTTGTTTACTTGGTAGAAATACTTCCAGTAAGATTTCAAACACTATATTTTCCAGAATATAAATATTGAACAAACACTGATCTGACCCAAAACAGAATTTGTTTCCATTAAAATGACACTGGCCTCCAGAATACTTTCGTTTTCTCTGCATAGGCGGATAGTAGTTTGCACAGGACAGGAATGTCAGACCCCTGCCGGAGTCTGCACTAGTGGGTCACGGTTAAGTATGTGTAATTAAAAAAGTTATTTCATAAACGTTTAACAGTAAAGAAAGCAACATGCATAATTTATCACCAATCCTTAGAAAATATTTCTTTTCAAATGTTAAAATAATTGCTGAAATGTATAGGAATATTTATGACTTTTGCAGATGTGCAGCACCTTCAAAAAGTCATTGGCGAGAAACGTCTTATCACTACCTACAAACCATCCAATTTGGTTTCTCTCTTGCTCGTGGTTGTTGAGCAAATGCTAAAATTTACCAAGGACACACACCCACACACACGCATAGGTAACTGAAATAGCATAAACACATCAACTTACTTGTTTTCACTAACCACACAGACTCACCTCTTTGTGCCAACAGCATCAATCTCATCAATGAACACAATGGAAGGAGCATGTTCTTCAGCTACCCTGAACAATTCTCGAACCAACTTGGGACCGTCACCCTGTCAAACCAAACAATGGTGTACTACACATATAATCATACAGTCAGCAAACATACTGACAGTACAGCAGTCATTCTTAAAGAATTTGTTTGCAGCTGAAAGGTGAACCTATCTCCATCAATTTTTACAGATGTGTCAAGGAAGGCAGTTACTTTTTTTTCTCTTTTGACTGTGAAACAACAGCCAAAGAACACAACACAAAGGAAATTTTCTATCTAAAATTACATTTAAATAACACACTTACCATGACCCAACTAGTGCAGACTCCGGCAGGGGTCTGACATTCCTGTCCTGTGCGAACTTCTATCCGCCTATGCGGAGAAAACGAAAGTACTACAGCTGATAACCTCCTGGAAGTAGGTAACCTCCCCTTTGTCCCCCTGGCTAGCGCCATCTCAACACCTGTTCCTGTGCACTTCATACGGCTAATTTTTTTCGCATTTTCTATCTGTCTATCGATTCTTTGGCGTTTCTGTTTTGTGTCCAATTATGTCTTCAAACAGGTCGCAAAATTATGTGGCTCGATTGGGAGATCGGGCTAAAATTAAGGCACAATCGCAATCGATTCGCGATCACTCTGGGCCCTCTACCTCTGCCTCCGCATCAGGGGCCAACCCATCAGCGATGTCCCCTCTGACTCTGTCCCAAATTTTCCAGCCGCAATGGGTCGAGGGAAATTCTTGAAAACCCTGCCAAGACACACTTCAAAGCCCCCACTTTTAGCTCCGGGTCCTATTCGTCAAAGACCCCTGCCTCTTTCTCAGAAAGACCTACTACTCCTCCCACACAACTCACATGGCAATCGCATAGTAGCATTGCCCGGCAGATTCCTGATGGATCTGGAGGAAGCTACCAGATTATCCCTTGAATCGACTACCACCATAGACAACTTCCTTGCGGGCCTTGCCACAGCACTGATGAAAACCCCGACTGATCAACCAGCAGGCCTTGACATCACCATCTTCTCTCCTTTTGTACAGCAGATCAGACAGCTCCTCATGCGGTCTGCCAATATACAGTCACAGGCCCACATGAAAGGAAATTTTCTATCTAAAATTACGTTTAAATAACATACTTACCGTGACCCAACTAGTGCAGACTCCGGCAGGGGTCTGACATTCCTGTCCTGTGCAAACTACTATCCGCCTATGCGGAGAAAATGAGAGAACTACGGCCGATAACCTCCCGGAAGTAGGTAACGTCCCCTTTGTCCCCCTGGTTATCGCCCTCTTTTGACGGCAATATGCCATCAGCAGCGCAGCGAGCAGGGAGAACAGGAAGCGGGGAGGCCGGGAGGGTCTTAAATTTGGGTCACGGTAAGTATGTTATTTAAACGTAATTTTAGATAGAAAATTTCCTTTTAATCACACATACTTAACCGTGACCCAACTAGTGCAGAATAGCGCGACAAGGTGGCGGGCTAGCCTGTTCTACTGTCTATGTGCTGTGATAGCCTGCTGTGCAACTACCACAGAAGCGATGCCTCTTGAGCCATCATCCCGCAGGCGTGCGACGTCTCTCAGGTAGAAGTCGATGAAGGTGGCAGGATTTTTCCAGTAGGCGGCATCTAAGATGTCTTGTAGCCGTATTGAGTGCGCCAGGGCAAGAGAGGAGGACCACGCTCTGACTTCATGCGCTCTGGCTGAGGAGGCATCGAGTCTCAAACCTACGTCTGCATATGCACCTTTGATCGCATTGACTATCCATCGAGACAGCGACGTTTTGCTAATGTCACGTGGATGGTCTAGGTTCCAGCTAATGAAGAGGCGTCGCTTGGACGCTCGGAAAGGACGCGACCTTTTGAGGTATATGCGCAGGGCCCTGACCGGGCAGAGGAATCTATCCTTGTCATCATGGGCTAGAATGGAAGAGAGCGGTTTGATGAAAAGAATGGGAGAGGGTGTATCGGGAGTCTGATTTTTGGCAAGAAATTCAGGGAGGAACCTAAGTGAGATAGATCCGTCCGGCTCAAAGGCTATATATCCTGTGTGACGCCACTGAGGGCATGGACCTCACTACAACGTCTGCCTGAGGCGAGTGAGACGAGAAAGAGTGTCTTCATTGAGAGTAGCTTGAAGGGAGCTATAGCAAGGGGTTCGAAGGGTGCCTTGCGGAGGTATTGTAGTACCAGAAACAGGTCCCAAGAAGGGGACCGAGGGGATGTACGTGTGTGGCTGAGGGAAGCCCCTCGGACTAATGCCCTAAGCAGGGGGTCATCTGAGAAAGAGGGTCCGCCTAGTTGCCGAAGAGTGGAGCTGATTGCAGCGCGATGGACGCGTACTGCAGAGGCGGAGAGGCCTTTGGAGGAGGAGAGGAAAGCGAGAAAGTTGGCGAGGTCCATGTTGGATGGGTGAATGGGATTGACTGAGTGGGTAGAGCACCAGGAGAGCCAGCGATTCCAGTGTGCAGAGTAAACGCCTTGAGTGCCTTTGCGATGTGACCTGCATACGAGGTCGGCTGTGTCATCAGAGGCGCCTAGTGCTGACAGAGATTCCCGCACAGTAGCCAGGCGTGTAGGTTGAGAACCTCTGGGTTTCCGTGGGGAATGCCTGAGCGGGGCTGAACTAGGGAGTGTCTGCCGATGTGAAGGCGGAGTGGGGGGACGTGAGTGAGGTGGAGAAGGTCGGGAAACCACGGCTGTGCTGGCCAGTGGGGTGCGATGAGAATCAGGACGGCACTCTCCAGCCTTGCCTTTCTGAGGACTTTTCCCATGATTGGCAGTGGGGGGAAGGCGTACCCCGAAAGGTTGGACCAGCTGATCGACAGGGCGTCCACGGCCCAGGCCTGCGGGTCTGGGACTGGGGAGACGTATGTGGGGATGCGGAAGTTGAACCTTGTGGCGAAGAGATCCACATGTGGTTTGTGCCAATGGTCCCAGATCGGCTGAAGTGTTGAGTGTGACAGGGTCCACTCCGTCTGAAGCACTGTGTGGGATCTGCTGAGGTAATCTGCTAGAATGTTGAGCTTGCCTGGGACATGTCGTGCTGTCAGGTGGATGTTGTGCTCCTGACACCAGAGGAGGACTGTCTCCGCATGCAGGGACAGCTGGTGAGAGTGAGCTCCCCCCTGTTTGTTCAGATAACATGCTACCGTCGTGTTGTCTGTGCATAGCAAGATCGACCTGCGCGAAACGTGGGGGAGGAAGTGCTGGAGGGCAAGGGAGACCGCCTCCAGTTCCAGTTTGTTGATGTGCCATGATTGCTGCTGTGGGGACCAAGTCCCCGACGCTGTGTGGTTCTCCATGTGGGCACCCCAGCCCATGTTGGAGGCATCTGTGTATAGTTCTGCATCTGGAGTTGGGTTCGAGATGGGAACCCCGGCGTTGAGCCATTGCATGTCCATCCAGCGCTGGGTCGACTGTGAGAACCATGTGCCTAGAGGAATCTGGGTGTCCCACGTCTGAGAAGACTGGGACCACCTGTTCTGGAAGTGGCGCTGAAATGGGCGTTTGTGAAGTCTGCCCACGGGGACCAGTGCAGCAAGAGACTCCATGAAGCCCAGTAGAGAGGCAAGCTCCCTGGCTGACGCCGAGGCTGCCTGTGATAGATGAGAAAGGAGGCTGTGTAGCCTGTGGAGGCGAGGCATGGCCGGACGTATGGTCATTGATACCGAATCGATCGCCATACCCAGGAATTCGAACTGTTGAGAGGGCTCCAGTTCCGATTTGTCTGTGTTCATCAGAAAGCCCAGTGCTTGGCACTGGGTCCTGACGAGGTTGAGGTGATGCTGGCAGAGGGCCTTGCTCTCTGCGAGGATCAACCAGTCGTCTAGGTAGACCCTCAGGCGTATGCCCTTGCTCCTGAGGGCCAAACACAGTTCCCTGACCACTCTGGTGAAGACCCACGGGGCTGGAGCCAGGCCGAATGGAAGGGCTCTGAACTGGAAGGACTTGCCTTCCCATGAGAAGCGGAGCCACTTGCGGTCCCTGGGGTGAACGAGGATATGGAAGTAAGCGTCTGTGAGGTCTATGGAGACTGCCCAGTCGCCTTGTCTGATGGAGTCCCTGATTGACGCAGGTGATTCCATACGGAATGATTTGTGCTGGAGATATCTGTTTAGGGGCGAAAGGTCTAGGACTGGCCGCCATCCGCCGGATGTTTTGGGAACGACGAAAATGCGGCCGAAGAAGCCCGGGGAGAGAGGAGGAGCTTCTTCTATGGCCTCTTTGTGGAGAAGAGAGAGTATTTCGTCCCGCAGGGCTGAGCAGGCTGTGTCGCCCTGTGGGGGGGGGAAGGGAGGAGGAGAGAGAGTGAGAGGTGCCTTGGAGGAGAGCCAAGGCAGGCGGAACCCCGACCCTATCACCCGGAGGACCCACTCGCATGCTGGGAGAGACAGCCACGCTGGCATGTGCCTGGACAGGCTTCCTGCTGGCTGTTGGTGCGCGAGTGGCGGGTGAAGGGCGGGGGCAAGTCATTGGGGGTGGGCCGGAGTGGAGTTGGTTGCTGGCCTGCGTGGAGGGCGGAGTGAGTGCGGCTGGCGCCTGTACGGTCTGGGTTGACCCCTGGGTTGTGGCCTGGGTTGTGCTCTGGCGTTTGAGGTTGTGGATTGGCGCGGGCGCGGTCCGAAGGAGGTAATGTTGCTACGCCTTAAGGTGTAGGGCTGATGCCGTTGAGCGTGCCGCGGGTGTGCCTGAGTGCGGAGAGGGCCTGTGCCGAGGGCAAGGTCCCTACCCAAGTCTGCGTGGCGTTTGATGGCCGCAGTGGGGAAGCCTTGACCAAAAAGGGAACCGTCGGCGGGAGGAAGCGCTCTGAGGGAAGCATGTTCTGGCAGAGAACGCACGTATGGAGAGTGGTCGAGCACAGCGTCCCTCCTGGCCAAAATCACGTTCATGTAGGCCTGCGCTTGTATATTGGCAGAGCGCATAAGGAGCTGGGCGATCTGCTGTACGAAGGGAGAGAAGACCGAGATGTCAAGGCCGGCTGGTGGGTCAGCTGGCGTTTCCATCAGTGCTGTGGCAAGGCCCGCCAGGAAGTTGTCTATGGCTGCAGTTGATTCAAGGGACAACCTTGCAGCTTCTTCCAGGTCCATCAAGAATCTGTCTGTCACTGTGACTGAGCGATTGGCCTGCGAATTGTTTGGGAGTAGTAGTAGGTCCTCCTGAGAAAGAGGCAGGGGCCTTTGCGGGATAGGACCCGGAGCTAACAGTGGGGGTTTTGAAGTGGGTCTGGGTTGGGTTTTTAAGAATTTGCCTCGACCCATTGCTGCAGGGAAATCGGGTACAGAATCAGAGGGGACCTCGCTGATGGGTTGGCCCCTGATGCGTGCCAGCGTACTATGCAGGGCATCAAGTACCATGGGCGACTGTGTGAGGGCACAGTGAGGGCCATTGGAGGATCTGTGGATGCCCATGATTTCCATAGCACCGCAGGATTGAGGCGTGCCCGGTGCATGAATTGTCTCCACCCTGTCTGGAGTGTAGGAAGCTAGGTGTCCTAGTGCTTCCTGCAGGGAAACCAACTGGTTTTCTTCTGAAGGTGGTTCCTCTGAGTCTGTGTCACCATCAGAAAAAGTCTCTTCAGTGGCATAGGGTGATGGATCAGGCTGTGTGCTGGGCACGTGGCCAGTGTGGCTGTCCTGGGTGCTCTGAGTGTGTCCTGCTGAAGTGGAGGGTAGCTGCTGGTGGGTGGCAGGGGGTGGTGGTATTGCATTAGAAGAAGGAGCAGAAGCAGGAGAAGGTGTGGCACCAGGAAGGACAGTGGAGCATAATTGCTGCAGCAAGCTGATAATGAGCTGCTGATTGTTTGTTTGAGCAGCTTGCTGTGAGACCGTTTGTGGCTGGGAAACAGCAGCAGCTGGAGAAATGGCAGATGTGGACATCACTGCATGGCTTGGTGAACCGTGCACGCGCCTGGACTGGAGGCAAGGGGCAGTGACGGTGCAAGGGAAGTAACTGCGGCGGTCTCCGATAAGGGGACCGAAGCAGGAGTTGCCTCCCTTGGATTGGAAAATCGTGACAAGGGGAGGGGTGCACGCGTATGGGCAAGCGTGTCCCCTAGTGGTCCACCTTCCTCCCTGCACAATGGGAGGGCATCCCTACACGCCACGGTCGCCAAAGGATCCGAGACGGTCGAGGCATGCCGCGTGGGGGGCTCGTGATCCGATGTCACGGCCGCCACCACGGACGCATCGCACGTAGGGCCCAGACTAGTGTGCGGATCCAGAGCAAGTGACTTGCGTTGTTTCCCCAAAGGGTTTGTGCAAAAATCCCTTGAGACTGAGGGCATGGGGAAAGGGATAGAGGAGGTCGACTCGGGTACTGCCGACTGGCAGAGCCAAGAAATCGCGGATCGCGACGAGTCCGATCGCGAATCGAAAAAAGAATTGTGAATGGCACCACTGACCTGTGTATTGGTAAGCAAACCTGTAGAAGTCGCCGGAGGAGGCGTAGTGGGTAGTGGTGGTCTGGAGTCGACCGGAGGTAGCGGAGGAAGTGGGGGTGGCGTAGGGTTGGCGTTGCTGAGAGCGGCAGAGGTAGAGGGCCCAGACTGATCGCGAATCGATTGCGATCGTGCCTTAATTTTAGCCCGATCTCCCAATCGGGCTACATAATTGTGCGACCTGTTTGAAGACATAATCGGACACAAAACAGAAACGCCAAAGAATCGATAGACAGGTAGAAAATGCGAAAAACTTAGCCGTATGAAGTGCACAGGTACAGGTGTCGAGATGGCTGCCGGAAAAAGAGGGCGATAACCAGGGGGACAAAGGGGACGTTACCTACTTCCGGGAGGTTATCGGCCGTAGTTCTCTCATTTTCTCCGCATAGGCGGATAGTAGTTTGCACAGGACAGGAATGTCAGACCCCTGCCGGAGTCTGCACTAGTTGGGTCACGGTTAAGTATGTGTGATTAAATGTTATTTTGGCCAGGAGGGATGCTGTGCTCGACCGCTCTCCATATGTGTGCTCTCCGCCAGATATAAACATTTCGTAAGTTAACATTACGCTACATGTAGTACACTTTGCCTCTCCCACCCTACCCCTCCATACATTATACACTCACACACACACACCCACTAGGTGAGAAAGAGGAAAGGAGCTCAAAGGGGGAGAGGGAGAGAAAGAGGGATTTTGAGAAGCAGTTAACTTTTTGTGATAATTTACCCATGACTTCAGTCACAGTCATGATTTTCAGATTCCTAATAATTTTTGACAGAATACAACAAAAAATCTACAGCAAGAACTCATCTCCAATACTGCAAACTGGTACATTTAAACTTCTTTGTTTTTCTTGAAAAAGAAAGAAAGGGAAAGAGCAAATGAAAACATGCTATCACCCACCAGATATTTCTGAATGAGCTCTGATCCCACAACCCGTAGGAATGTTGCAGACGTCTGGTTGGCAACAGCTTTGGCCAGCAAAGTTTTTCCTGAAACACCAACGGACAGTACCATTTCAGAGACCAGATTTATCCACATGACGCCAGTCACTCACAGAACAGCTTATTCTTACTGACTATGTTAACTGGTTTTACCAATGGACTCACAGAACAGCTTATTCTTACTATGTTAACTGGTTTTACCAATGGACAATTCCACTTTAGTGACCGTTTATCTACACGAAGGACTCCAATCACTCATGGTACAGCTTATTCTGACTGTGAAACAGATATTTCTGACTTGTGTCCAACAGAGTGTTTTTTCCTACCATTCGAGGCTGAGACAATATGCGAGACAAGCGGCTGACAAAATACATGATGAATTTTCGTCTGTTTAACGTTATGGTAACTAAAAACACTTCAAAAAATTTTCTCTATAAAATAACTGACACAAACAGAAAATGAAGACAAAAAATCCTAAACAATCACACACCCTCACAAATATGCATTAACTACTCAACATGCAAACACAACAACAAATGGTTGAAACAGTATCTTATTTGAAAGTCTCACAATACGAATAAAATGAATTCAAAAGGACACCAAGAAAGTGTTACTGTCCCACTGAATTCATTTTTATTGTTACACAAACATATGCTTGTAAGTGTACTCGCATACAAACCCCACCCCTGAAGGAACACCATTTTACTCAAAACACACCTGTGCCAGGTGGGCCATACAAGATGACACCTTTAGGTGGCTTGATCCCCATCTCCTCATAGTACTCTGGATGAGTCAGTGGAAGCTCTACAGATTCCTGAAAATACACACGTTTTAGATGATGAAAGACAAGAGACACAACAAACCTTGACAAAGACTGAATGTTTGTGTGTGCGTGTGTGTCTGTAGTGGAGGATCTACAAACAAGTATAAAAAGCAAGCACATGTCTATAGATAAATGTTTGCACTCGTAGTATCCCAAATCCCCTTGACATGTTTTGGAATGGAGGTTTGAATCCATATTTTGTCCGATACAAAAAAAATCACTACAGCAGCTTTATCCTACATCCTCTCCTCCCCTCCTCCTCCCACTGACCTTGATTTCCTGGATCTGGTTGTCTAGACCTCCGATGTCAGCGTACGTCTCCTGTGGAGCCTTCTCCAGCTTCATCACAGTCACCATGGGGTCCGTGTCGTCTCCCAGCACCCCCACCACTGCATGCACCTAACAACACAATTCAGGGTTCCAACACATGTGACCAAACAAATTACACCGGGTAGCAGTTTGCACAGGACAGGAATCAGACCCCTGCCAGAGTCTGCACTTGTGGGTCATGGTTAAGTATGTGTAATTAAATACACATTTCCCAGACCTTTGTCCACAACAGACTGGACTTTTTCCATTCCAACACAAAAGCCAAACTTAATCAAAAATTTCTATGGTACTCTCTTGACAAAACCCAGAATCCACGTTCAAGTTTCATCACATTCTGTTTTTTTTCAATTTAAAAACAAAAGCATCAAGTTCTTTGTTGAATGGTATTAGTCAAGGCTTTCGTCAAAATTCCAAGACTCTTCCAGCCCAAGAAGGGTAAACCATATTTTTCCAGGATTTTTCTGGTTATTTTTCCAAGACTTTTCCAGGAGTTCATGACAGTACCAACCCAAATCTATGACAAATGACTGTACCTTGTGGTTGAGGAGGACAGAGCAGCCCGGCTCCAGCTGGTCCTTGTCTACAAAGGTCAGGATGGACACGTAGTGCTCACTGCCAACCGAAGTGGACACGATGGCATGGCTGTCGTCAATGATCTCCTCCAGGTTTCCCACCGACATCGGTGTCCCTCGCAGCTCATCCACTTTAGTGCGCTCCTCCTGGAACAGAAGGGTCACAAAACAGACAGTTGAAAGGTCAGGTGGTTATGGAACAGGGCAGGATTTGTTCTGCAGTGAAGAGTTAGTTCAATAGGCATTTTTTGGTGTCATCTCACTAGTTATGGAATAGTACAGCATTTGTCCTAGAATTAAGTGTTTGTAAAAAGAAAAAAAAGGGACTAGTTTCCTAAAAATAATATTTAATCTTCCGTCCTTAGTAACATAATGTGTACCGCTGTTACAGACTCTGTCAGAGGTCTAATTTCTGTCCTTTTCAAAATACTACGCTCAGGCAGAAAAATTAGAAGTTGCTGCATCTAGTAACCTCCATTAGTATGCCACCTCCCTTGTGTGTGCCTATGCAATGCCCTCTTACACAGCAACTGGCATGTGACCAGGAAGCCATACAGAAAACAGAAATCGGGAGGATATTTACTGTGGGTCACAGCATGTTTGAATAACATAAATTTTCAGACAAAAATTTCCTTTTAACAGTGCATACTGTTACTTTACTATAGGGCAGGATTTCTTCCAGAGTGAAGTGTCATCCATCACACAAAAATACTGCCAATTGTCAAGAGAAAATCATCATTTCAACAGGATCTATTGCTAAATTCATCACTGAAAAAAGAAAAGAAATAACCTCCAGGTGGCTGGACCAAGCTTTTAGTTTACTGACACTCTTTGTCAGGGCAACCGACTATTAAGTAGTCTGTGGAAAATGGACAGTCAGACTAACAACATTTGACATTGTTGCTCACAGTCCAGACAACTGCACAGGCTGCATCAACAAACTAACAATTCTTGACATTTTCGTTCATTACGCGATACAATGTAAGACCAATTTCTATCATCATTTCGTAAATTTCTATCATCATTTCATTATTTTAATGTAAACATCAGACCCTGACAAACTGAGTCAGATTACCTCGTGCTTCTCCTCTTGTGGCTTGAGACGCTCCTGGTTCTTGATGAATTCCTCTTCCATCAGAAGGTAATCTTTGATTCGTTCCAGCTTCAGCAGCTTTAATCGGCATCGTGTATAGGGAGTAACTGTTTCACAGAAAATACTGAGTGCGCACATGCCCACACAAACCAATGACCACACACAAGAAAAAAAAAGCTGTGTAACCTTGTGTGTGTGTGCGTGTGTGTATCACTTTATGTATGTGTGTGGTTGTGTGTGTGTGTGTGTGTGTGTGTGTGTGTGTGTGTGTGTTTCTTGCTATTTAGTATTACTTTTACTGTTTTAGTATTAGTGTTCCTTCATGTTTTTCAAATGTATATTTTTCTATAACTAAATACTAGAGTTATTCTAGCTTACTGCCTGCATAAAACTGTATGTGATATCTGATAGATAGCATAACTACAGAAGAAGTGAAGTCTTGGCTGCCTGATGTGTGTCCCTACATAATCACATCACTTTCAATCTATTCCACACACACACACATACAGGTAAACGAATGCTTCACTGTCAAGTTTATCATGCTCACACTGATGAGCATGAAATAATGTATGTCATTTTTACTTAGTTCTGGACAAAAACAGGCTTTTTTTGCTTTTTTCTTCTTTTTTTTAAATTTCAGAACATCATCATGAAGTCGGTGATGGTTTATGCACACATGTCCAGCAAACACGTATGTTGTCTTTTGTGCATGCGCATGCACACATACAATGCATACAACCACTTAACATTATAATACTTGCATAAATATATGAATTACATAAGATCATTTTATACAATGTTTACACTAATTACAGGAACATATTTTATTTACAGGTCAATGACCATGACTATTAATGAACACTTACCCTGTGGCAGCTTGGTGGCAGCATCTGGTCCTCGGGTTTTCTTCTTCTTTTTGCCAACTCTTGTTGGGATTGGAGGTTCATACTTTCGCTTCTTATCCTGGCAAAAGCATGTTTTTCTTGGAACATTTTGCA